>NC_086117.1:30588695-30891725 GCF_963921235.1 Mobula hypostoma
AACAATTGCTGGCCCACAGAACATCAATTCAGCCAGGAGGGAATTCACCAGGATCACCAGTGATGCCTTTAGTGAGGAGGAAAGCTGGGCAGACTTGAACTATGAAGCATAGAGAGGAGAGAATTTAGTAAATATTTTGGAATATGGCAAATACTTTGAAGAAAGAACTGCTTGCTCTCCGTTCAGAATCAGTGACAAGGGATTATTGATTTAAGCGAAGGAAAAAAATTGTCATGTTGAAAGTTCTTAGAAGATGGAAGGCTTTGATATCGAAAATCACTAAAGCAGAGACCATTGCATCATTTACGGGGGAAAAATAGATGAATGGTTACAGAACAGAAAGACAAAGGGTTTGGATGAGAGAATAAGGCAATGTGATTGGTTCTATGCTGGCAATGATACATTAGATCAAATATAACACCTTCATGATTTACATGTCTCTCCGGATATGTGTCTACACCGTTGGACGTTTCACATTTATCAAGCAAAGTATGAAAGTAAACAAGTTTCACAAATACTCCACTGTAGATTAAGCACTCATTGTATCTGAACAAGATTCAGATCCAGCATGATTTAAAGGGTGAGTCATCTACTAAAAGCCTTCAGAAATTTATTTGGCTCTTCCCAATCACTATATTGCATTTAAAACCCTTTTATCTAGCCTGAAGCATTTTGCCACTAGGATGGCAAGAAATGAGAAAGGAGATATACTTCAGTGCACAGTAACAGGAGCAAAAGGAGTTGTTTTGGAGAAATGGTATTCACAAGATAAAATGGAAGCACAGGAGAGAAAATCTTCATACACGATTTTGACAAAAATTCCAGTCTAAAACTCCTAATCTGATGTAAAGTTTGCATTCCTAAACTATCCCATTCAAAGCTGACTAAATCATAGTCATGGCTCTCTTTCTTAAGTGATGACGGGTACTGGGTTAATGTTTAGACTTTGCTACTCAGGCACTGCAATCAGACATATCTCCAAAGTGTCTCCTGAATGATGGCCTCATTAAATCAAAGTGAATTAATAAGTTCTAATCACACTACAAAGGTGCTAGATAACTTTAGCATTCTTGGAATGGGTTCAATGGAATTGAGAACAAGAAGCCACAACTCCCACAGTTATTTTCATCTAACTGATGGAGAAGACCTTTCTGTGCAGCAGCTTGCCAACAGGAAAACACTGTAACTGAGAAAGTCAAATCAACTTCCGTAAGGATGTATTTACCATCCTAATTATCGTGATTTATCTACATTACAGCACGTTAATCTGCTGGCCAATGTGGAATGTTCTTTTGCTGTTTTTAATAAAGCTTTAACCAAACTCAATTAATGGTTGCATTTCTTCTTCAAGTTCATTCAGATTGCAGTGATTTGAAAACTGAACCTCCCTGTGTTTGTTATACTAAAACCTAGAGGGCTCCCTTTATGAAAATGAACCAGCCCCAAAGGGAAAGTTATAGAAAACATCTGTTTCATTACTCTGTTGTGGGGCAGAGTTCTGCGTTCTGTGTTAAGTTTCGTAAAATTGAAGTGCTTGTAGTTATGGAGTGTTTTGCAGTGTGTGCAAAGTTACATTTTGCTAATAAAGGTGGCACTCATGTAAAAAATGAAGAGGCATAACAGAGCAAGCAGCAGTAACTTCAACTGTGTGCGGCTGGGAACTGACAGTCAATACCCATGCAAGATGCATAAGCAACTAAGTAATCTAGTGGGCACTGACAAATATGGAGTTTCAATTGTTTCCTAATAAATGTCCCTCCTTCACTGTAGCACAGTATTTCAAACGAAGCATTTTGCACATTACCGCAAATCTGCTGTTTTAGCAAAGGACTTGCAGTAGAAAGAATAATCGGAATCAGAACTAGGTTTAATATCATCAGAATAATATGTCGTGAAATTTGTAATGTGGCAGCAATACATTGCAAATCAATAATAATACAACTGTGAATTACAGTAAATATATATATTAGTTATATTAAGTAAGTAGTGCAAAAAAAGTTGTGAGTTAGTGTTCATGAGTTCAATGTCCATTCAGAAATTGAGAAATTGGATAGGGGGAATAAGTTTCAGAGGGGAATAAGTTGTTCTTGAATTGTTTGATGTGTGCCTCCAGGCTTCTGTACCTCTTCCATGATGATAGCGATGAGAAGATGGCGTGTCCTGGGTGATGGTCGTCCTAAATGATGTGTGACGCCTTTTTGAGATATTGCTCCTTGAAGATGTTCTGGATGCTACAGAGACTAATGCTTATGATGGAGTTGATTGAATTCACGGTCTTCTGCAACAATCTTGTGCAGTAGTGCACTGCGCCCCCCACCCCGCAATACCATATGGTGATGCATGCAGTTAGAAAGCTCTCCACGGTACATCTGTAGAAAATTGTGAGCATCTTTGGTGACATACCAAGTCTCCTCAAACTTCTCATGAAATACAGCCATTGTCGTGCCTTCTTTGTATCTACACCGATATGTTGGGCTGAGGATAGATCCTCAGAGACACTGACGCCCAAGAACTTCAAATTGCTCACTCTTTTCACTTCAGATCTTTCTAGAGAACTGTTGTGTGTTCCCTTGTCTTACATTTTCTGAAGTCTGCGTTCAGTTCTTTGGTCTTACTGATGTTGAGCACAAGGTTGCTTGCACAAGTTGCCTTCTTAATGGTGCCCTAGAAGTTGACATCATATTCTGTAAATTTATTAGGCACTAAAGCCCACTGCGGCTTCCCAGTGGAAATGGTGCTATAATCATGCCTAATAAATAAAAGGCAGCTATACATTTTTGTTTAGATTTTTTAAAACATAATATCAGAGATGAAAATGCTGGCAAAAGTAAATGTGTGCAGGAGACTGTGATTACGGAAACCTGCCAGCACAGCCATATATGATAATTAAACCAGTTAATATCTTTGTACTAACTACCAGGCACTAAGACCTCAAAATGCTTCATTTCTAATTACATAAAACTTTGTAAAATATTTTCTTTTGCACATGGAAATTGCATGCAGGCTGTCTATAATTTGTTGGGGACCATCAGGATGTCACCTATTTGACCTCTTCTTTGGAGGCTGTGTTTGTTATAATTGAGAGGAATTCCTTGTTGTAGACAGGTCTTCCACTGGAAGGAGTCATTTGAGCTGATGAATTATATTTTCATCCTCAAGTTCAGTAATGAAGAGGCAAAGGAAATCATTACAGCACTTCCTGCCTCCCATTCAAAGTGCTTGCAACAGGATTTTCTTGTCTTCAGCTATATAATCACCTCTCCCAATAACTAATGACCTAAATTAACAAAGAAAACAAATCAAATGATTTGCATGTGGATTAGTATGAGTGATATGTCTCAGCTGGGCAAAAAAACAGTGAAACTGTTTAATGTAACAGAGCTTCCCCTTTTGCAGCCATGAGCAAAGATTTGTGTATGAGAATGTCACGGTGTAAATGCAATGAGATAAATCTTGTGACTAAGGATCAACAAATTTCATGAATTTATGACTGGATTCTATTCCAAAAGAAGCTGCAATGGTGGCTTAGCGAATAAAGGCATCACTTGGTATGTTTGCCATGCCAACTGGGAAAGTTTCACATTCAAGCCCTGATCTGTGTTGAATTAGCTTCCTTCAGTCAGGATTGAATGATACAACTACCCTCTATAACCTTGGACCAGTAAAAAACAAATCAGCCAAAGATCTTTCTCTCTAGTTGCTAGAATGTGTCTAGGAGAGAAAGTCATTTGAGGACATGATCAGATTTATCTGCAACATCTCCAACTATTAACAAGCTGTCTAGACTGACAGATGAAGAATGGTTACACATGTAAGATACTGGAGATAGATGAATTACCAGATTAATTTCCCAGCATGAGACATTGCCTTCAGACAGAACACAATAGAAATAGAAATAGATATTGAAAATACATTATAATTCTGTGGTCTTCAGAATAGAGTGCAATGTAGCTGAACAAGAATTCAATCAGTTGGATGCTCAAACTGCAGGTGTCGACATAAACTCAAGAAATTTCTGGAAATGTTAGCAATCCAAAGCAACATACAATTCAACAACTATCATGTTGTACACTATTAAAACATGAAACACAAACCATTTTGTTAATCTTGATATGTTAGAGCAGCGTAAGTTTACTGACATAAAAACCAAAAACCTGAAAATACTCAGTGGGTTGGGCAGCATATGGAGAAACAAAGACAGATACAGAAACAGAGAATATCAACTTTTCCCGAATACGGCGGGAGGAGAGAGAGAGAGAGCAGTGCGCCGTGCGTGCGCAGCTCTCCGGTGAAAAATGATATTGGATCCATTAAATAGGGGCCGTGGACAATTCTGATTTGATGGAGAGGGACGTGAGAGCAGAGAAGAACATCTGGAGAAATTTCTGAAACGTTTGTTCGCTGCTGTCGTTACTGCGCGGTCCGGAATCTTCTGGAGGGTAGGTCTCAAAATCTCCAGCTTTGCCTGCTGTTGGCGACCGAGATTGAGGTCGAATCCCTCGGACAGAGATGGCGCTCAGTACTCGGTGTCGGAGAGCTGATTCAGAGGCTTGAAGTTTTCGGATGACTCAGAGACGGATTGTGGTCAGGCATGGCAGGGAGAGTTTTTCTTCCTTCTCCCGTCTGCGTGAGATGTGGGACATTTGAGAGACTTCGAACTTTTACTGTGCTCATGGACTTCTTCATCAAGTTATGGTATTGTTGCACTATTGTAACTATATGTTATAATTATGTGGTTTTGTCAGTTTTTTTCAGTCTTGGTATGTCCTGTGTTTTGTGATATCACACCGGAGGAAATATTGTATCATTTCTTAATGTATACATTACTAAATGACAATAAAAGAGGACTGCTTGTCTTCATAATATAATCAAATTGCCTGTAACAAAAACAGGAAAATCACATTTTATAAGAAAAGGTGTGGATAGAACAAAGGGAATGTAGGTGATAGGGTGACATTTAAAGGAAATGTTAGGGATAGGCTAATTAGAGCTGACAAGAGATGGCAGTCCCATCAGTGAGAGGGTGGTAACACTTGGTGATTACTGGTGATGGTGTACGTAGAAGATGAATGAAGACAGAGATAGAGAGACTGGGGCAGAATGACTGGGGCACAGAGGTGGGGAGATAGAGAGGCAGGGACACGGAGTGGTGGGGAGGCAGAGAGACTGGGGAAGAGAGACAGAGGCAGAGAGACGTGGGGAGCATAGAAACAGGGGTCAGAAAGACGGAGGGGAAGAGGGATGGGGAAGGGAGACGGGGCAGAGAGATGGGGGCAATGAGATGAGGGGCAGAGAAACGTGGGGAGCAAAGAAACAGGGGTCAGAGAGACGGTGGGGAAGGGGGATGGGGAAGTGAGATGGGAGAGAGAGATGGGGAAGGGAGACAGGGTAGAGAGGTGGGGCAAAGAAATCAGGGGCAGAGAGATGGGTGAGTAGAGAGAAGGTTGAGTAGAGAGAAAGTTAAGCAGAAAGACAGGTGAAGAGCAACTGGAAGCAGAAAGATGGGGGCAGGGAGACATAGGGCAAAGAGATGGGGATCAGAAGGGAGGGGCAGAGAGACAGGGGAGGCAGAGAGAGATGGGAAGACAGAAAGATGGAGAGACAGGAAGATGGAGAGGCAGACAGATGGGGGGCAGAGCTACATGGGGCAGAAAGTCACTGGGACAGAGAGTCGTGGGGCAGAAAGTCATTGGGACAGAGAGACGTGGGGCAGAGAGAAGGTGGGGCAGAGAAATGGGAAAGGGAGACAGGGAAGAAAGATGGGGCAGAGAGCTGGGCTCAGAGAGATGGTGAGCAGAGATGGGGCAATGAGAGGGGGGCAGAGAGAGGGGATCAGAGAGACAGTGGGACACATAGAGGGCAGGCGGAGAGATGGGGGAGCAGAGAGACAGAGACAGTGAAATAGAGTAATTACCCAGAGAATGAGAATGAGTCAGAGAATGGTAGACAACTTGAAATATAGAATCATTTTGTGAATTGAATAGAAGTGTCCTAAAAGGTGATCAACCTACACTTGTTTCCCCAGTCTGAAGGATACTATATTATGAAAGGATTAATTAAGTGAAGAGATTTGAAAGTAGAAGTAACTTGCTGTTTTATCTGGGAAATGTGCTTGGTTTGCTGGATGACAGGAAGGGAAGAGGGAACAGAGCATATGTTGTGATTTCTATTGTAGCATTGTAAGTTGCTAGGTGATGGAAAGTCGATGTCTATAGTGATGGAAGAATGAAGTAGTGAGTTGTGGAGGGAATATAATGCTGAAATGAGAGGGTAGAGATTGTCTGGTGGAGCAGTCATTTGATGGCAGAAAAATTATGAAGGATAGCTTTAAGAAAGTCCGTCTGTTAAATAAGGAGATTGGTCGGGTGTAAACTGAAGACAGAAGGAATAGAGCCAAATTTAGGTTAACCACCATATCTTTAATCTGAGTGAGAGAATGGCGATGTGTAGTCAATGAAATAGAATTACTGTAGAGTTAGATTTAGAACTCACGAATGTAGACTGCGATACAGTGTTGATTTATCCAACAATTCTTTTATATCTTAATGCGCTTTAGATAAAGAAATTGCAATGTACTTTTGATCTGAATGTCTTAAGTTTTTCCTGACTTCCTTTGGGAGGACAAGATAGAGAGCACTCCTATCGAGTCTGCACTAATGGTACACAGAACATGCACTGCAGGCTTTTCAGATGTCTAAAGAACTTGCTATCTCTTGTGTCATTCTGCTAAATAACCTGGTGGAAACTATTAAGCTTTACTTAATTAGGCTAGTCAAATGGCAAGATTAATCGGTATGAGGATATGTGTGTAGAGTGTAAGATGTAACATCACCAAAGTTTCAACAAGACATTTGTATGTTAGCAATTCTTGTTAGGTGTAGTACGGTTACATATAGGAATGAAAATTAATACAGAGAGAGAGAGAGAAAAAAAACTGAGAATTTGAGTACCCCTAATCCAAAATTCCAAAATACAGAAACCTCTGAAATCCAAACTTTTTTTGAGCGCTGACATGACATCACAAATGTAAAATTTCACAAGGCGCTGGGTAGGTTCCCAGGAGATGCATATCATAGACAATTCTGAGAAGTGACCTCATGAACAGAAGTTAATGAAAAATATGAAAGCACTGCATAAAGTGAAAAATGAAAATCCTGATGATGTATTGAAAGAATGGATTCGTCAGTTTCAGAATGAACATATGCCACTTAAAGATATGTTGATGAAGAAACAAGCAGAGATCTAGTTCGATGAACTGAATATTGAAGGTATTTATGATATTCAGCAGGCTGGTTGCTGGTTTAAGAAAAGGCAGGGCATTAAATTTTTAATGATAAAGCATCTGCTGATTACAAAACCACAGAGCTACATTTGCGAAGATTGTCACTGACGAAAATCTAACACAGAACAAGTCTATAATGTTTGTTGTTTTTATACCTTACATAAAACTTAAAAGGAAGTAAAATATAAATACAGTGCACTGCACACACGGCATTGTAGGTGGAGACTGAAAGCCTGTCATTGTTTGTTGTTGTTCAATGGCTGGTTCAGATATTCTCCCAATGCTGCGGTGCTGTTTATGTTACTGTCACATTGGCGGGGCATTGGGAGCAAGGGTGGACCCAAATGCAAGACACATCTTGTGAGGTTACTTAGATTTAGTTTATTGTTCGATACCATGAGAGCTAGGCAGGAGCAGGGGTAGCGAACTGGACAAGGGCTGAGGACTATGACCGGGCTGGGACCAAGGGTCAGGGCTAGACAACAAGGACATAAAGATCCTAGCCAGAGGATCAGCAATCTCTTCTCTCGCCTCGTGGAGCAGCCTGGGGAATATTCCGTCAGGCCCCGGGGACTTATCTGTCCTAATGTATTTTAACAACTCCAACACCTCCTCTCCCTTAATATCAACATGCTCCAGAACATCACTCATATTGTCCTCACCATCATCAAGTTCCCTCTCATTGGTGAATACCGAAGAGAAGTATTCATTGAGGACCTCGCTCACTTCCACAGCCTCCAGGCACATCTTCCCACCTTTATCTCTAATCGGTCCTACCTTCACTCCTGTCATCCTTTTTTTCTTCACATAATTGAAGAATGCCTTGAGGTTTTCCTTTACCCTACTCGCCAAGACCTTCTCATGCCCTCTTCTTGCTCTTCTCAGTCCCTTCTTAAGCTCCTTTCTTGCTTCCCTATATTCCTCAATAGACCCATCTGATCCTTGCTTCCTAAACCTCATGTATGCTGCCTTCTTCCACCTGACTAGATTTTCCACCTCACTTGTCACCCATGGTTCCTTCACCCTACCATTCTTTATCTTCCTCACCGGGACAAATTTATCCCTTACATCCCGCAAGAGATCTCTAAACATCGACCACATGTCCATAGTACATTTCCCTGCAAAAACATCATCCCAATTCACACCCACACACAGAACAGAGAGCCGGGACTCCTCCTTGGGTACAGGACATAGGGCCAGGACTTATGACCCTCCGTGGGGCAACGGCAAGACGGCCTGACTTACCCCACGGAGGCGAGGACAGGACAAGACAAGACATGACCCCCCGCTGGGCAACGGCAAGACGGCCTGACTTACCCCAAGGAGGCAAGGAAAAGACAAGACACAACTCCCTGCGGGGCAACGGCAAGACGGCCTGACTTACTCCATGGAGGCGAGGACAGGACAAGGCAAGACATGAGCCCCCGCGGGGCAATGGCAAGACGGCCTGACTTACCCCACAGAGGCGAGGACAAGACAAGACAAGACCAACACGCATGAACACCAGACAGTACCTATCTAGCTCCGGTGATGGAACTAGACTGAAGTGCAGGCGGGGGCTGCAGATGAGGGCTAGAGGCGAGAGGGTCAGAGAAGGGATTCAGACAAGGGGGTAGGACAGGAACCACAGACCGCCAGGGCTAGGACTAGACTCGGAACTGGGAAGCCGCCAGGGCCAGGACTTGACATGGTACTTGAATGCCACCAGGGCCAGGACTTGACATGGTACTTGAACGCCACTAGGGCCAGGACTTGGACGTGGTAATTGAATACCGCCAGGGCCAGGACTTGGACATGGTACTTGAATGCCGCCGGAGCCAGGACGTGGACATGGTACTTGAATGCTGCCAGGGCCAGGACGTGGACGTGGTACTTGGACGCCGCCGGAGCCAGGACATGGTGCTTGGAACCTCCGGGTAGTGCCGAGCTCTCGACTCGGCCCAGGAACAGTAGACAGCGGCTCTTGATTCTCTCCGGCGGGTTAACTGACGGACCCACCTTGATGAGGAAACTTTGCAGGCTCGCTTCAGAGAGGTAACTGGACAGGGTTGCTCTGGTGAGGAAAGGCAAATTACCGGCACTCGCTTTGGGCGGAGACAAGTCACGCCAGATGACATTGGCACACCGTGACTTTGCAGACGCTCCCGCACTGAACAGCTGAAAGCCGGAGACTATAAACTACTGGTTCAGCCGAGTGTTAATTGCCTCTAATCACCAAAGTCGAGGGACATGGGAAAACAGGGAATCAACGGTCCGGATCGTAACATAAACAAGCTAAATTTAAAGGGACCCCGATCCGGACCATGACAGTTACCCGACACACATTATATTTTCATTATGCTGGACTGCTTACCAGTTGCACATACTCGTAAATTCAGAGTCGGAAATAATGGCAATCCCAAGCTATCTCAGATAGATAGAATTACTTTCAGTGGCTACTGAGTGGTAAAGCTGTAAACCTCATTGCTCTTGCAAGTATCTAATCAGCCAATCATGCAGCAGCAACTCACTGCATAAAAGCATGCAGGCATGGTCATGAGATTCAGTTGTTGTTCAGATCAAACATCAGAATGGGGAAGAAATGTGATCTAAGTGACTCGGACTGTGGATTGATTGCTGGTGCCAGACAGGATGGTTTGTGTATTTCAGAAACTGCTGATCTTCTATAATTTTCATACACAACAGTTTCCAGAACTTAAAGAGAATGGTGCGAAAATCAAAACACATCTACTGAGTAGCAGGTCTGTGGGCGAAAATGCGTTAATGAGCGTGGTCAGTGGAGAACGACCAGACTGGTTTAAACTGACAGAAAGGCTCAAATAACCATGCATTACAACAGGAGTGTGCAGAGGATTTATGAACTTAGAAGCCATTAGAGACTTACAGTACTTAAAACATGCATTAATTGTTACTATGAAGTCCACAATCAAAATGCTATCATGGGTTCAATGGTGAACTACTATAATGGGTCCATCATAAAATTACTATTATAGGGATAGCAACAGAGTAGTGTTAGTGTTGCCTTTCCCTTATCAGGATTATGACCAAAAATAAGCCATGTTTCCGTGCAGACCTGTTTCAAAAACTACCTAATTCTAATTGTGACCCAACTCTTTTCATGTCCCATTCAATATAAACACAACTGGAAAATATTTTACACACACGTCTCATTGTAGATCCTTCAGCAGATTTTTAACTAAATAAAACTTTGTCTTACATGTATATATGGAGCGCATTGTGAAAAAAAGTGAAGTCATCCATTTCTATGAAAAACACAAAAAATGCTCAGTACTTTTTAAATGGTGATAGACTGAGAATTGTTCAAAGATACACAAGTCACTAAAAGTTAACATACAAATTCAATGAACCACTGGGAAAGTAATTGTTGTGTTTCTTTTTGTGAGAAGATCTGAGGGGACGTTAATTGCATGCAAAAGAAAACTGAATAGACAAAACTATCAAGCACTGGAAATTTGTATTTGGGATCAATGAAAGCCACGATCTTACTGAAAGCTTGACAGACCAGCTGGCCTACCTGGTTTAAACCTTATGTTCAGCTGCATGCTAATATTTATGTCTTTGAGTTCTCTTTAATAATGGAATTCTTTCCAAAGCATTCATCAAGAAAACTCACCAGATTCTCTACTTACTCAGGAGACTAATGAAATTTTGCATTTCCCTTCAATCCTCACTAATTTTTATCAATGCACTATATAATGTATCTTATCCAGATGCATTACAATGTGGCAGAGCCACAACTCTGCCCAAGACCACAAGAGACTGCAGAACATTGTGGATACAGCTCAGAAAATAGAAACCAGTTTCCTCTCCATGGACTCTCTCTGCACTTCTCGCTGTTTTGGTAAGGTCACCTGCCACCAAAGTAGTAGTCAACAACCACATCTACCCTGGACATTCTTTTCTCCTAAGGCAGAAGATACAAAAATCTGGCTCAAGGAAACTTCTATTCTGCTGTTATAAGACTATTGAAAGGTTCCCTAATACAATAAGATGGACTCCTGACCTCACAATCCACTATGCTATGACTTTGCATCTCATTGTCTACCTGCACTGCACTATCTTTGTAACTGTAACATTATTCTGCTTTCTTTTATTGTTTTACCTTGTAATACCTTAATACACTGTTGTAATAAATTGATCTAGATCAACGGTATGCAAGGCAAGTTTTTCACCATACCTTGGTAAATGTGATATTAATAAACTAATTTAATAGAGAAGAGGGAACTAATTTTCTTAACTTATTCCAAACCACTCTGAATATCAGCAAGATATTCTCATCCTCTGAAAACTTGACCCCAGATCACATCAGCTGCTCTTGTGAAACCACCTTGCAGAAATTAGCTTGAGTCTCCTCAAACCACCTTGCACCTAAATTTTAGAATTTCGAAGTCATAATTGTTAAGAATACACGTGGAAGCTTAAATAATTATTATTCATTTCCCCTATCTATTCCTGTTTCATTATTTCCACTGTATTTTAGATCTCTAGATTTGCTTTTTTTTTTAGGAATGCTGATTTAGAAATGTTGACATGGAGGATCACTTCATCTAGCATTGCAAGGATGAAAATCAATTTCAAATGCAATTTTTCATAACTGCTGTCTACAATTTGGAAATTTGACCAATCATCTTAATTATCAATTGTACGTTTGTACTTGCTTCATTACACAATTTCTGCATGAAATACACATGGAATGACATAATTCCCTCACCCACAATCTTTAGAGGGTTACCTGGGAAATCAGGTTACTGTGCTTTTAGACACACTCAGACTACTTTGTTTAAACATCGTTCATCTGAACATGTGCCAGCCCCGTACCCAGAATCTCTTTCAGGTAGGTTCCCTTATCTATCTCCTCCTCTTGAGGGAAACCACACTCTTCATTTATCCACTACCGTACCAACTGTTCTCTCCTCCCCATCCTGGTATTTTCTGAAGTGGATCAAGAAAATTTTGATTTATTATTAATTTAAATGTAAAGTTCAATCAGAATACCTCAAATTAAGAAGAAGCAGTGACTTTTTCAACAGATTCATTTATGGATATAATATTTTGTGAAAAGAGTCTAAATTAATTCAAATTATCCTTCATGCAGTTAACATGCTATTACTTCAGCAAGTGCTTATATTGTAATTAATGCATTGTGCTAGCATCAGACAAGCTCAATTAAAAAAATGTACAGGAGACTTCAGGTACAGATT
This sequence comes from Mobula hypostoma, assembly GCF_963921235.1. NCBI lineage: Eukaryota > Metazoa > Chordata > Chondrichthyes > Myliobatiformes > Myliobatidae > Mobula > Mobula hypostoma. The sequence continues at coordinate 30,601,200 of NC_086117.1, forward strand.
GAACCAGATTTCACAGGTAAAAGATCAGATACTGTTGGGTTAATTCATGTCCTTTTATTCAGCACATTTCAATTACTTTCAACTTGAAGAATGCACATTATAATTCCTACTTCAACACTCCCCTTACTTTTCTATGGCCAGACCTAGAGGGGGATATTTATCACTAATTTTGATCCTAGTTCATCCTGTCTTTAATTTTGTAAGGTTGAAAAAAAATTCCTTATTCATTGTAGTAGCGATGTGATCACTCGAGTAGAATATGATGTTCTTTTAGGTGATTGTGTATTGGTGGATCGTCAGGTGGCTGCAGAAGCTGATCCAGGATTCACATATTTTGATGCAGTGTGGGCAAGATGAAATGATGGCTGTGGTTAACGGTTGTGTCTTTTGATCACTTAGTCTCTCCTTTCGCAGCTGCCGCTTGTTCTCTGTGGCACAGCGAAGGTCGCTCACATGTAGTGTAGATCTCCATGAGCATTAATTGAGTGCAATGTCTAGTTGAATTTCTTCAAGCTGATTTTGATGTTATCTTTGAAGTGTTTCCTTTGTCCATCAAGGGCTCGCTGATCTTCCTTCAACTGGGAGTAAAGGTTCTGTTTGGGGAGACGTGACTTATGCATCCTGATGACTTGACCTATCCATCGGAGTTGGTGTTGCTTTGTCGTGGTGGAGATGCTGTTTATGTTAGCCTCCTCCAGTATGCTGGTATTAATGTGTCTGTCCTTCCAGATAGAGAACATAGAAATTAACTGCACATTACAGGCCATTCGGCCCACAATGTTGTGCCGACCGTGTAACCCTACTTTCGAGACTGCCTAGAATTAACCTACCACATAGCCCTCTATTTTTCTCAGCTCCATGTACCTACCTAAGAGGCTCTTAAAATACCCTATTGTATCTGCTTCCACCACTGCCGCTGTGGGCAGTGCATTCCATGCACCCACCACTTCTCTGTCTGAAAAATTTACCCCTGTCATCACCTTGCTACCTATTTACCAAGCACTTTAAAACTATGCCATCTCGTGCTCGCCATTTCAGCCCTGGGAAAAAGCCTCTGAAAATCTACACGATCAATGCCTCTCATCATCTTGTACAGCTCTATGAGGTCACTTCTCATCCACTGTCGCTCTAAGGAGAAAAGCCCGAGTTCACTCAACCTATTCTCATAAGGCATGCTCCCCAATCCAGGCAACATCCTAGTAAATCTCTTCTGCACCCTTTCTATGGTTTCCACATTGTTCTTGTAGTGGGGTGACCAGAACTGAGCACAATACTCCAAGTGGGGTCTGACCAGGGTCCTATTTAGCTGCAACATTAGCTCTCGGCTCTTAAACTCAAAGCCGCAATTGATGAAGGCCAATGCACTGTATGCCTTCTTAACCACAGAGTCAACCTGCACAGCAGCTTTGAGTGTCCTATGTACTTGGACCCCAAGCTCCCTCTTTTCGTCCACACTCCCAACAGTCTTATCATTAGTGCTATATTCTGCCATTATATTTGACCTAGCAAAATGAACCACCTCACGCTTATCTGGGTTGAACTCCATCTGCCACTTCTCAGCCCAGTTTTGCAACCTATCAGTGTCCCTCTGTAACGTCTGACAGCCCTCCACACTATCCGCAACACCCCCAACCTTTGTGTCATCAGCAAATTTACTAACCCATCCCTCCAATTCCTCATCCAGGACATTTATAAAAATCACAAAGAGTAGGGGTCCCAGAACAGATCCCTGAGGCACTCCACTGGTGACTGACCTCCATGCAGAATATGACCTGTCTACAACCACTCTTTGCCTTCTGTGGGCAAGCCAGTCCTAGATCCACAAAGCAATGTCCTCTTGGATCCCATGCCTCCTTACTTTCTCAATAAGCCTTGTATGGGATACCTTATCCAATGTCTTGCTGAAATCCATATACACTACATCTACTGCTCTACCTTCATCAATGTGTTTAGTCACATCCTCAAAAAATTCAATCAGACTCATAAGGCACAACCTGCCTTTGACAAAGCCATGCTGACTATTCCCAATCATAATATGCCTCTCCAAATGTTCATAAATCCTGCCTCTCAGGATTTTCTCCATCAACTTACCAAACATTGAAGTAAAACTCACTGTCTATCATTTCCTGGGCTATCCGTACTCCCTTTCTTGAATAAGGGAACAACATCCGCAACCCTCCAATCCTTCAGAACCTCTCCCATCCCCATTGATGATGCAAAGATCATCGCCAGAGGCTCAGCAATCTCCTCCCTCACCTCCCACTGCAGCCTGGGGTACATCTCGTCCAGTTCCGGTGACTTATTCAACTTGATGCTTTCCAAAAGCTCCAGCACATCCTCTTCCTTAATATCTACATGCTCAAGTTCTCCAGTCCGCAAGTGACATCCCTACAATCGCCAAGATCCTTTGCGATCCTATTGAATACTGAAGCAAAGTATTCATTAAGTACCTCAATTATCCCCTCCGGTTCCATGCACACTTTTTTACTGTCACACTTGATTGGTCCTATTCTCTCACATTTTATCCTCTTGCTCTGCATATACTTGTAAAATGCTTTAGGGTTTTCCTTAATCCTATCTGCCAAGGCCTTCTCATGGCCCCTTCTGGCTCTCCTAATTTCATTCTTAAGATCCTTCCTGCTAGCCTTATAATCTTCTAGATCTCTATCATTAGCCAGTTTATTGAACCTTTCGTAAGCTCTTCTTTTCTTCTTGATTAGATTTACAACAGCCTTTGTACACAATTCCTGTACTCTACCCTCCTTTCCCTGTCTCATTGGAACGTACCTATGCAGAACCCCACACAAATATCCCCTGAACATTTGCCACATTTCTTCCGTATGTTCCGCTCTGCCAATCAGTTCGGTCATGGCCAGTCCAATTGTTGACCTTAAAGTAATCTTTCTGCCTCATCCCCATAATCCTGGATTACCCCATGGTCCAAAGATGTATCCAAATTAGCCTTTAGTCTTCTTAATGAATGAGCTCTCTAGTTAGAGTAATCCAAGGATTCCTAACCATCTGAGAAGAAACACCTCTATATTTCAAGATTCAGTGGCTGATCCCTTACCCTGCACTTCCAGTCACCGATTATCCCACAAAGGGAAAATTCCTTGCACCTTCCTTGCCAAGTGCCTTTGGAATCTGACATATTTAAAAAAGATTGCTTCCTATTCTCTTGAAAAGTACAGGCCCAATCTACTGAAAATGTTCTCATTTCAGTGGAGGAATCAACTGAGTGGACAATGTCTACGCTGTTAATAATCACATTCAATTCATAAGGCACAATAAAACTGTGATAACTTGTCAACTTTGGGACCTTGACAGCATTGAACAAGTATATGTCAGACTTATTAATACTGTACCCAAGAATGCTTACCTTTAAAAAATCATGTTATATGGCAATATAATCAATTTAGTCATGAAACCTGTTAGCTCAGAAGAAGAAGAAAATAGGTGAGCACCCCACCTCTGGCTCTATTTCATTCCTGACACCACCCCCCCCTTTTCTGAATCATAATCCGAGTTCCTGATGCACAAATGATCTTCAGTCCAGAGCCCAGGATCTCACTTCACACCCTGTCTAACACCCTGGATCCCCAGCAACACATTCCAGACTGATATCAAACAATCAGGGCCTTGGAACAAGTGGATGACAGATTACCATAGTTTCACATTAATTATTCTTATAAACCCTTGATTTAATGTAAAATATACATACAGTACAACCTTTAAATCCTTTTCACTTTTGATTAACTGCTCTTCTTAAGTGTATCTTTTTTAAAACACACTTTCATTTATCTAATTTCTTTTCATGGAAATCAGCTGAGATTGGGCTTGGGTCAGGGTGACATGACAGCTGTAGACAACGGAGTGCACATGGGAAGGGAGTTAATGAGAAGATAGGTCAAGAAGATTGGCTGCCACATTCACGTAGCAGTTAGCGCGATGCTATTACAGTTGGGGGAATTCCAGAGTTTGGAGTTCAATTCCAGCACCGTCTGTAAGGACGTGGAACGTGAGGGTTTTCCCCGAGTGCTCCGGTTTCCTCCCATGGTCCAAAGGTGTAATGAGAGGGTTAACTGGTCATTGTAAATTGTCCCGTGATTAGGTTAGGGTTAATCATGTTTGTCAGTGGTTGCTGGGGCAGCATGGTTCAAAGGACTGCACTGCTTTGCTAAATAAAATAAAAATAAGAACAATAATGAAGATGCAATCTATATTGCTATTCCTTCATCAACACCTTTCCACCAGCATACAATGTCTCTGGTGTAATGTTGTTGTTTTACATAGCTTTCCATTACAAGTTAAATACAGGGATAACAAGAACAAATACACACTTTTATAATGCCTTTGACATAGTAAAAATGTCCCAAGGCATTTCACATGATGCCAAGCCACATAAGATTATCTTTTGGAAAATAGCCAAAGAGTTGAACAAAGAGCTAGGTTTTAATGTCTGTCTTTAAGAAAATGAATGAGGTAGTGAAGCAAAGTAGTAGTGAGGGGGGAAGGTTGGAGATAAAATTACAGATGGTGATACCTCAACAGCTGAAAACACAAGCACAAATGAAAGAGTATTAAAAGTCAGGGTTCCTCAAGAGCAGAGTGTTGAGTGATTACAAACATCTCAAAGAGCTTTAAGGTTCCAGGAGATGACTGATAAGAACAGAAGAAGTAGAATCATGAATGAATATTCCATCCTTTGTCCCTACTCTTCCATTCAAAAAGATCTTGGCTGATCTTTCACCACACCATTACTTTTCCTCACTAACCCCACAAACCTTGGTTCTTGTGATATAAAGAATTTCCTTTCAGATTATAGTTCGACAGTAACTACACATAAAAATTTTCGTCCAAATTTGGTTAATATTGATTCACTGTGAGTTATGCATGTCTTGCTGAAGTTACAAGACTGCATATTTCACTCTTCTAAACTCATTTTCCCTATTACTAATATTGGACTAACTAGTCCCTAATTCCCTGGTTTATTTTCCTCTCTCCCCACTTTCTTATATGTCTTGTCTTTCAAACTGTGAGGGCTGTCTAGATTCTATATAATTTTGGAAATGCGGATATTATATCCTTAGCCATCTCTTTCAAATACCCTGGATATAGATCATAAGACTATAATGATGATGATGACGTCGACTCAGGCCTGAGAGACCAGCGTCGGGCGTTTTCATGCCGTATAAGGCGCGGATCGGAAGGCTGTGTGGGGCACCACTCCTCGCACAAGACCATAGGAGCAGATATAGAAGCAGAATTAGGCCATTTGGCCTATTGAGTTTACTCTGCCATTTCATCAAGGCTGATACAATTTTCCTCTCAGCCCCAATCTCCTGCCTTCTCCCCATATTCCTTCACGCCCTGACCAATCAAGAATCTCTCAACCTCTGCTTAAACATACATGAAGACTTGGCCTTCATAGCTGCCTGTGGCAAATAATTCCACCAATTTATTACTCTCTGGCTAAAGAAATTTCTCCTCATCTCCGTTCTAAAATATCTCCCTGACTTGTGCCTTATCACTTTATATTCCCATTAACTTCTCCAAATTTTTTTAAGGAATGATAATTTCTTGAGCTCCATATTCAAGCAACAACTGTAATTCTCCACAATTTCCAGGAGGTTTGCTTGGTCTTCCAGGAGGGCAGACACAAAATGCTTGCTGAAGTTCTGAGCTATTTTCTGTTCTCCTGCATGATCTATCATTTTTTATTCTCAAGGAATTACATTAACTTTAGCTTTTTTTTAACTTTTTTGCAGACTGATAGCAGGCTTTACAATTTGTTTTTATGCTTTACACAAAGTTTATTCTCAGATTCTACCTCCTCCAATGTCAATGTATTGAAGTTCCTTTGATTAATTCAAACTCTATATCAGTCTTCTGAATTACTGCTTTTTTTTGACTGTATGTAACCAGGTGACCATCAGAACTTATTCAGTATCGTTAAAAGTGTACTTAGGCAGCTATCTGGGTAATGCTAGGATAGTTGTTTGTGCCTTTAAGGGAGACGGTGATGTCATTACGCACACGCGGGATAGTGGGGAGACCATTTTGTTTCTACTGAAGACGTGGTAAGGCGTTGGAATTGGCCTCTCCCAGAGTGTGCTGGGCATGGTGAGGAAAGGTGAGCATTAATTGACGATATCCATGTGAATTCGTTTAAGCTGGTTGGCAAATTGAGAATATCAGTAGTTTGACATGTTTTACATGTGGATGCTTTAGATTTTCTCGAGTGAATGACTCAACGCTGGATCGCGTGGCTGGGGCAAAGTTCCTCACCATCCAAGTAGGTCAGGCTTCCTGTAATTTAACTACCAGGCAATATCTTGTAAAAGTTGTGCCAAAGTGTACCTTTTGTCTCACTTAATTGTATCGGGACTGATCGTGCATGGAACCGCGTAACGTGAATGTTTAGTCTCTATTCGGAAGTTCAGCACGTGTGTACATCTTACATGAGATGTATTCGCTTACATTTTTCACTGTTATGTTTAAGATGCGGGGTGGGTGGGATTCTAATGTTGTTTGTATTGTGTTCCTTCAGGATTGCCACTACCGTATTTGTACCATATTAGTTCTGGTATTTTTATACTGCATACGCAATTCTGTTCATACACAAGGGTGTGAATCAGAAGTTAAACTGAGATTGTAATGGCAAGAACTGATTGTAAATTTGTTCGTTTTGTTCTGCGACCCTCTACCGGCACTTAAACATCGAAAACCGATAAAGGAATTAAAACCCGAAAAAGTCCTTGTTGTCCTGAGCGTGTACTTTTCCCCAGGCTACAAAATATATAAGCCTTTTCCTTTAATCTAGTGCCATATTTAACTTCTCCTGATGGTGGAACATTTCTGTTTTCTTCCACTGAGACAAAAATGCTTGAGGAGAGGTAAGACTTCGGAGGGACTAGGAAAAGAAAACAAGCATTTTAAGATCAAGGCATTGCTTAAAATAGAAACCAGAGCAGATCAGGAAGCACAAGGGAGGTGAGTGAATGGATCCTGATGCAAGTCAAAACATGAACAATGCCCTTTGTACCATATCTCAAATATGGTAGAGTTTGGTCTGAATTGTTACATCTTGATGTGAGTTTCGTCAGCAAATGAGAAATGGCAAGACTGAAGCAGGTAATAATATCTGAAATGTAGGTTGTTATCCATCTGATTCAGCTTTAAGAAAAGTGTGAAGTATGTGGCAAAGGAACAGAATGTTATAAAGACTAAAGATGATGGCTTCATTATCCCAGCTGGAGTAAATTTCTCATCCTACAAAAGATGTTGGGTTTGCAACTTAGAATTGTTGAGGCATCAAAGAAGATGGTGTTGAAGTAAGTCTAGTGCTGCTGGCTTTCGTGTAACTGGAGTTGTATTTGAGATCATTCTGAATGGGTGGTACGTCGGTGTGGAATGGGGTATGGGGAAGGACAAACAGAAATCCTTGCAGAACACCAAGCCAAACACCACAGACAGTGAAAAGACACTTGTGGAACCCTGATTACACCTGGTAATATGAAAATACCTTGAGGTAAGATGATGCACTCGTTACATATAGCTTTCAAGGTTCTATTCAGCTGAAACGTGGCAAAGAGGTTTTGTTGTACAGTGGCGTGGTCCCCACTTATACAACTTGGTTGTGAAAGAGGTTGATTAGTTTCCCAGCTATTACACAAGGTATCAGTTCTACCATTCTGAAAGCTGCTTTGGCATAGCTCTAGGGTCACAAATCAAATGGAGATACTTCAGAAAGAAAGTTCACCCTTTTGGGAGACGGTCCAAAAAGGATGGACATATATTTGGGAGACAGTAGTATAGATTTTGAAGAGGAGAGAAAGGTTGTAGATGTGCTAAAGTAAAACAAATCAAAGTAAATTTATCATCCAAGTACATATATATCACCATATATACTACCGAGATTTATTTTCACAGTAAATCCAAGAAACACGATAGAATCAATGAAAGACCGTACCCAAAAGGATGGAGTGACTATCAAAGTGCAAAAGGCAACAAATTGCAAATACAAAAGAAAAAAAACAATAAATATCAAGAACATGAAATGAAGAATCCTTAAAAATGAGTCCATAGGTTGTGGCAACTGTTCAATGATGGGGCAAGTGAAGTTGAGTGAAGTTAGTCCCCTCTTGTTCAAGAGCCTGATGATTGAGGGGTAATAACTGCTCCTGAACCTGTTAATGTGGGTCCCAAGGCCCCTGTACCTTCTTCCTGATGGCAGCATTGAGAAGAGTGCATGGCCTGGGTGGAGTGGATCCTTGATGATGGATGCCACTTTCCTGTGATATCACCAGACTGAGCTGTATCCACTATTTTTGTAGAAATTTTTGTTTAAGGGCATTGGTGTTTCCATGCTGGGCTGTGATGCAACCTGTCAATATACTCTCCACCACACATCTATAGAAGTTTGTTAATCGTTTAGCTGTCATGCTGAATCTTCGCAAACCTCAAGGGAGGTCAAAGTGCTGTTGTGTTGTCTTCGTAATTGCACTTATGTGTTGGGTCCAGAACAGATCATCCGAAATGATAACACTGAGCAATTTAAAGCTGCTGACCCTCTCCACCTCTGATCTGCTGATGAAGATTGGCTCATGGACCTCTGGCTTTCTCCTGAAGGCAATGATCAGCTCCTTGCTCTTGCTGACATTGAGGGAGAGGTCGTTATTGTGGGACAACTCAGCCAGATTTTCAGTTTTCCTCAAATCTCCATAAAGGTTTACAAGGATAGAATGTAGAGGGGTTTTCTTTAGCTGAAGAAATTTACCTATTAGTTATGACACATAATGACACCATTCCAGCATCAGGTTGATACAAAGTTCTGGCAGGACAATCTGTTCTGACTCAATCCCCTTCTTCCTTCATTCATCCTGCTATTTACTCTCTTTCACATACTTATCAATTCCCCTTCAAACTCCTTTGCCTCTTTCCTTCACGAACAGGTAATTTTGCAGCAGCAGGTAAACCTAAAGCATGTCTATTTACTGTGTGGGGAAAAAACACAAAGCACAGAGCAGAATTCCACAAAAGAAAATATAAAAACTTCACACAGGCAGCACCTGAACTCAGGATCGAACCTGACAGCTTTGAGGCAGCAGTTCCAGCTACTGAATCACCATGAGAATGGAAGATTTGAAATACAACACTTAAAACTTTATTCATCATAGGGGAGGGACAGAAACATAGTGTGTTTTAATAATATAGTTTAGACATACTATTACACCCTAAATTCAGAAAATGAAAAAGGCAATTAAGGTACATTTTAATAAAAAGTGACTTCCACAATGCAGCTTAATGGACTTGCAGCCTTGAAAAATGGAAAATAATCATGTGTGAGAATGCTACAATGATGAAATTTGTTCCAGATGGAATGAGCTTCATCCTTACGTCATGTTCCAAAAGCAGAACAAGTAAAATTCAAATGTCACATTGCTTGCTTTTCAGGTTACCTGAACAGTATTCTTGAAGTTAACTGAAAGATAATATGTTAGATGACGTAATGGATCAAAATGACCTATTTAAAAGAATCAAGATAAATAGCGATTTTGAATAAATGTCTACCATGCCCTTTATCTTATCTCATTACAAGTTAATATATTTTTAATACTTAGTTAATGCAGATAATCTACATTTAATTTGTTCTCTTCCTTGCGTGGGACAGAGTCACCCTACCCTGTTTCCCACAAAGCAGTGCTCAGTGTCATTGTTTTGCTCTTAATATGCTTTTTTTTTGTTTCTGTTATCTTACAATCCAAATCCCCCAAGTGTGCTACACACTGTACTGTAATCCTAATAGTACATCTAGAACATAATGTCCCTGCCCCTGGGCTGTCTCACAAATGAAAGATTGAAAATTATTCAGGGTAAAAGTCTTTAATTTCATCCAAATGCACCATACCTGGTTATGGAGTGGAACTATATCATGTCAAAAGATTCTTTCTCACTGTGCTCTTGTTCATCATCAAATGGCAATAAATGCCACTGAGCAAACTATCTTTGACCAAGTAAAACATTACATATGATCGTCATAAAACAAAGGTTTATAAATTTATCATCAACATCGTCCAAAGCCATGATACACACAAGCTGGAATTGCAAGGGCAGTGAGCAATGAAGAAAGGTTGGCTTGAAAATCCCCCTCCAAGTTACATGTTACCCTGACTTGAAAATGTTTTGCTGTTTCTCTTCATCTTCATCGTAAAAAAATATTGGAACTTCCAACCCCATAGCACTTTTGGAAAACATCAAACAGTTGGTTGAAGAAGGCTGTTCACCACTATCTTTTAAAGGCAATTAAGAATGGTCAATAAATATTGATTGCTACATTTTGTGACTTCAGAGCATTAAACGAATTCAAAGGAAGACATGGGAATCAGAAATGTGGGTCTAACTTTGGGTTTAGTTTACACAAGGCATGCACGTATCATGTGGTAGCCTAGTGACGTGTATGCAATTCACCTATTTATATATTTAACCCATAATAAATTAGTAAAAGACCAAGAATATTTATTTAACAAATATATACAGTATAGAAAATTACTCAAATATTACTTAAATATTAATTGCATAATATTGATCATGACATAAATGAAAACATAATTGCCTGCTAAAGTTTGATACTTCCATCTTGCAACTTCATTGCTTAAAGAATGGGTAAAGAATATTTGGATAGCAATTCAAATAATGGGTGAAGTATTACAATGATGCCCTGTGAGTATGCTTACAACCACTGTGATCTTATCGTGCTAGTTTACTCGAGCAGGTAAGACCACTTATTCAATCATTATAAATCATCTAACTCTCCGAGCCAAATCCTGCATTATGTTTTTCCCTTCACTCCACACATAGAGACAGCTTCTGTGCATAAACTCAAAAGAGTGCCTGAACAACACTAACCTGCAAAAGTTCCAAACACCCCTTGAAATTCCTGGGGAAAAGTACTTATGTCATTTTACTACATAAACCAGTCTAAGACAGTCAAGCCGTATTTGGAACCAAACATGTGTTAATAATACTGTTTATTTCTGAAAGAAGCACATTTTTTCTCATCTCCATTATACATAGAATATAAGCAGACGTGTATTTACCATGTGTTTGTGAACAACCATTAAACAGAGAGATATTTGCTTGTAACACTGTTCCACTTATGAATCATCCAATTCCAACTACTTGAAATATGAGCCAAACAACATTATTTTGTTGATTTAAAGGAGGTTGCTTTATCATGGATTTTGGCTTGGAATCTCAGTATCCCCACACTTGAAGAAAGAACACCACTCATCTGCATCCAACACTGCAATCTCCCTTGATATTTTCAATCATCTTCTCCCAAAAGAACTCAAACAAAGTGCTGTTTATATAGATTGTGTATGAACAGTTCTTGAAAAGATTTTGGCTGTGCAATAGAACAGATTCAACTATTAGTAAAAAGCTTTGACCTTTCCAAGCTGTGACCACAATTATTTTACCAGATCCCCTTCCCTGGCTTGGTGACATAACCATTTCAACCAGTAGTACAACCAACTACAACATGACATCAGCTAAATATTGTTTTTTAGCACTCACCAGTTTATCTCGACACCTCCAAGGCATGCATTAGCATTTTTGCAGATAGTAGTATCACAAAGTACAGATTGTCTTCATAACTCGGACAACATCTGACGATGATGCAAGCCTATCACTTGTTGCATGCGCATGTGGAGTCTTGGTCTTGGGGTGCAGCAGAGTTAGAGGATAAAGGACAGTTGAATTGATGGCATGAACATCAATTTCACTAACTTCTGCTAACTGCTCCCCCCTCACCCTTCTCTCTTTTTCCATTCCTCATTCTCTCCTCTTACCTCTTCTCTTCTCCTGACTTGCTCATCACTTCCCATTATTGTCCCTCCCTCTTCCTATTCTCCCATGGTCCACTCTCCTCACCAATAAGATTTCTTCTTCTTCAGCCCTTTATCTCTACCACCTACCACTTTGCCCTTCCACCCACAATTCCCCTCTCCTGGCTTCAGCTATCATCTTTTAGCTTGCACTCCTTCTCCTGCTCCCACCTTCTTATTCTGGCTTCATTCTCCTTCCTTTCCAGTCCTGATGAAGGGTCTTGGCCCAAAATGTCAACTGTTTATTCTCCTCCATAGATGTTGCCTGACCTGCTGAGTTCCTCCAGCACTTGTGTGTGTTTCTCCAGATTTTCAGTATCTGTGGAATCTGGCACTTAGAAATCAGAATGCAGTACAGTGCTCTCTCTAGGGTTAAGAGATAATAGCAGTGGAGGTATTGCTCTGGTGTGGGTGCATGTATGTTACCAATGTGACTGGTTGACAGTCACAACTTCCTTGTACCCTGTGAACTCCTTCCTTAAGAATACAATGTGGGACCAACGAGCTGTGTTGTAGCTCCAAGCTGAGTGGGAAGCCCCTTTCCTGTCAGGGCACGTCAGATCTGGAGAGGTTCAAAAGCAGATGAAGTGTTTTAAGATTAGTTTTAAAACTTCCTTTATAAGGAGGAGGAAGAACCTTACTGTCTTCTCTCAGGCCTCACAGGGAAAATTTAGATCGCTCTTAATTTATCTTTCAGAAGAGCAATACAGTAGTTTGGTTGTTTTTGTTGAAAATCCAGGAATTTCATTCATTATATAGAATCAGAATCAGATTTAATATCACTGGCATATGTTGTGAAATTTGTTAACTTAGCAGCAGCAGTACGAAACAATATGTGATAAATATAGAGAAAAAAATAACTACAGTAAATATATTTTGGTATAGTAAATAGTTAAATTAAAAATAGTAGTGCAAAAACAGAAATTATAAAAAAATGAGGTAGTGACATAGAACAGCAGAGCCCTGATACAGAGCCTTCAGCCTGCAACTTCTGAGCTGTGTATGATGTCAATATAAAATAATCACATCTGCCTACACATGATCTATGTCCTTCCATTCTCTACATCATATCAAATCAAATCAAGTTTAATTATCATTCAGACCATACATAGATACAGCTGAACAAGACGATGTTTCTCTGGGGCCAAGGTGCAAAACATTCAAAACAGCAAATGAACATCCAGAAATAGCCAGTAACCTAATTCAAAATATTCAGCAAAAAAGCATACTCATTTGAAAAAAAAACATATACAGTCCAAGACCCTGAGTGGCAATACCCAGCAATCAATGGTATGGTCTCTGGGCAGTGTACAGATGCATGTAATCCAGGTTGTTATTCCACCGCTTGAACAAGGGAGGGCAGCACTGACAGGCAAGACCAAGCCCTAGCTGAGCTCCACCATGCTGTACCACTTCCATGTCTCCCACTTGGTCTGCAGCAGCAGGCAAGCCCAAGGCTTAAGGCCTAATTCTCATTATAATTGAGGCTACACAGCTCCCATGTTAACTGTCCCCGCCCCCTCCCCCCACCAGACAAGGATAATAGGTCTGTGGCAACTTACATTGTCCAACAGAGCATATTTTTATATCAGTCTAAATGCTTCTTGAGCACTGTTATCTATCTGCTTCCACCATTCTCCTGGCAAGCATTCCAAGCACCACCACTCTCTGTATAAAAACTTACCTCTCACGTCTCCTTTAAACTTCTTCCCTCTCATCTTAAATCTATGCCCTTTCGTATTTGACATTTCTACTCTGAGAGGAATGACTGACTATTACTCTTTATATGTCATTTATTATTTTATATACAGTACATGTATTAGGTTGCCCCCCCCACACCAACTTTCAGTGCTCCAGAAGGCATAATCTAATAAAGTTTATCTAATTTCTCCTTATAGCTACAACTCCATCCTCTCCAAAGCCTCTACATCCTTTCTGTAATGTGGCAACCAAAACTGCATATGATATTCCAAACGAGGCCTAATGAAAATTGTGCACATCTGCAACAGAACTTCCCAACTTTTATACTTTGTAACCCAACTATAAAGGCTTTTATGCTGAGACTTCCTTTACACCTGTTCCCTTTTTTTTTGTTGCTACTGCTTGGGAGTTATCAGAGCTCATCTAGGTCCTGCCATTAACAGTATTTCTAAAACAAATGTGAAACACTAATTAAGCACTGTCCCCTTATTTATCAAGAGAGCATCCAAAATGTTGATCTCTCTAAATCTAAAATATACAAGCACTTTCCAGCATTCCACATTTGCCACTCAAATCCTAACTAGCAGTGTAGATTTGTTTTTGTTTTAATAAAATTTTGGAAAAATAATATTACCCAGTAATATTTTCCCTTGAAATCAGCAGAAAGACCTCAATTCCAAATGTTGTAAGGGAGAAGCTATACTCTGTGGAGAGCAGATAGTTGAGAGGGACATTCAACACTGCTTGAATGATCGTCTGATCAAGGCTGCATCAATTAGATTTTAACCTTGCGTCAGAGTGCGAAATGCCCATTTATATCTATCTCTATTTGTCCATTCAAGGCACTCAAACGTTCAGGAATCACATATCTTCTATCCTGTATCAGTCAACAAATTGAGTGTTACATGGCATTTGGTTCATGGAGGTGTTTAGCTACCCAATCTTTGCAACAAATGCACCTGCAATGGGCACAGCAAAGATGACCTCCTGTCACTGATGCAAACCCATTCCATGCAGCTAGTCATGGAACCTCAACGAACTACACTCTAGACATCGTAAGAGCCTACATTCTCAGCAAAGGGGAACTTAACTGGGTAGAGTAATTCAATTGTGGGAGGGCGAATTATGATGCTACTAGTTAGGAACTTGGGAGCATACACTGGGAAAGGATATACTTAAGGAAAACTCCAAAGCATTGTACACATACGTGAAGAACAGGAGGATGACCAGAGTGAGGGTAAGACTAACCAGGGATAAAAGAGGAAAACACATCTGGAGTCAGAGGAAGTAGGGGGATGTCCTTAATAAATAATTTGCTTCAGGAACCTTGATGAATGCAATGTCATTTTAGAGCAGGCTGATATGCTGGAACATGTCAACATTATGAAGGAGGATGAGCTGGAGTTTATGAAAAATGTAAGATCTAGAGACTGTAGTGCATGAAAACTCCAAGAGATTAGCAGTCTTGGAGATACTCAAACCACCCTGTATGGCACCAACCATCATTCCACAGTCAAAGTCACTTAGATCACATTTCTTCCCCATTCTGATGTTTCGTCTGAACAACAACTGAACTTTTTGGCCATGTTTTTATGCATTGAATGCTGCCACATGAATGGCGGATTAGGTATTTGCATTATTGAGCAGATGTAACGAATAAAGTGGCCACTGAATGTCTATTGATTGCGGAAGGGGATAATTAGTAAATTTATATAACTCCCAACAATTCTGTGCAATGGCGCAACAAGGATAATCAGGCACATTCTGCAAATGTTACCAATGCCCACATCAGACTCATGGGCTAATTATTGGGATGAGAGGATTGTCTTATCAAGAGAGGATAGGCAGTTGAGATTTGTATTCCTTGAGGTCTAAAAGAATAAGAGCTGACCTTATTCAAATATACAAGTTCCAATTTTCCAAAAATTGTTATTTTCCCACTTGTGGAAGAGGAATGAACAATGGGACTAGGGACATAGAAATATCTTTCAGAGTCGGAGTAAAACAACATGAAAACAGAACCTTCAGCCCAGTTTATCAATGTTGATCAGGGTGCTCATCTGAGCAAGACCTATTTGCCTGTGTATGACCCATATCCTTCTAAACCAGAGGTTCCCAACGTGTGAGCCAGGTACCTCTCAGTTAATGGTTGTGATCCATGGTATAAAAAGTTTGGGAACCACTGTTCTAAACTATTCGTATCCGTGTATCTGTCCAAATTACTTTTAAATATTGTGTCATTCGTGACGCCCAGCAGAGGTACCGGACTGATGATGCTAATGAGAGAGATAAGAAAGACAATGGAGAAACATTCAAAATGCTAATAAGGGAGAAGAGAGGGATTAACTGAGAAGAAACACAATTCAGCTATTGACAGACCGGTTGCTTTGAACCTGAACTGTTTGAAGTTTGATGGACAGGTGATACCGCAGCAGGAGGATAAAAGGAGCAGGTTTGCTAAGGCACGACCACTACGACACCCTGGAAAGCGTAGTGTGCCCCCACAAGTTGGTGGGAGTTTGGAGGTCTGGTTCGCGGGAACCGACCAGAGGCTCACAGGGTGTAAAGGTACGATTGGAAACAGTCTGAAAACAGTCGATAGAATTATGAAAGAGTTTTACTGGCCGAACATGAGGAAGGATATTATTGAATATTGTAGACGATATCATTTATGTCAGGTGGTAGGAAAGCCGAATCAGGTCCTGCCTAAAGCGCCCCTTCGACCGATACCCGCCTTCGGGGAACCTTTTTCCCAAATAATTGTGGATTTTGTCGGTCCCCTGCCCAGAACTGCAAGTGGGTGAGAGTATGTGATGACTATGATGTGCGCCGCCACCAGGTTTCTGGAGGCGGTGCCCCTGGCAAGCGTCAAGGCTCCCGCAGTGGTAAAGGCCCTTGTGAAATTTTTCACTACAGTGGGGCTTCTCAGGGAAATCCAGTCACATCAGGGGAGTGTCTTCACATCTCACACATTCTGACGGATGTTGGATGAGATGGGAGCAAAGCAGATTTTGGCCTCCGCGTACCACTAAGAGTCCCAAGGGGCGTTGGAAAGATTCCACGCAACATTAAAGACCATGATTAAAATTTATTGTCAAGAGAACGCTAGGGGCTGGGATGATGCCTTGCCTCTTCTGTTATTTGCCGTAAGGGACATGGTTCAGGAGTCATTGGGGCTCAGCCCATTTGAGCTCCTCTTCAGTCATCGGCCCAGAGGACCCCTGACCTTAGTGAAAGAGCAATAGTCCAGTCCGGCAGTACAAGTCAATGTGATTGACTATGTTTTTAAATTTTGTGAGAGGCTTAAAAGGATCTGTGACCTTGCCAAAGAAAATCTACGACACTCCCAAACTAAAATGAAACAGTGGTATGATAGACATGCCCGCGAACAAGTGTTTCAAGTGGGCGATAGGGTCTTAGTTCTGTTTCCAGTGGTAACCAACCCCCTCCAGGCGAGACTCCATGGTCCGTACAAAGTGATTAAAAAGATAGACTCTTTGAATTATGTTATCGAAACGCCAGACAGGCGTAAGCCAACACAATTAGTACACATTAATATGTTAAAAGCTTACCATGATCAGAAAGTAGATCTAGTTGGTGTTATCATGAAAATTAATGAGGCTGGGGTGCCAAATGATAAGGGGAAAACCCATCTTGAAAAGATAAATATGGTGCCGACCAGATAGGAGAACTTTATTGTTTTGGACAACTTTGCTGATAAGGTCTCTCACTTAACCCCTGAACAGAGCGAGCCACTGATAAAGCTAATTAACCAGCATGCCGATGTGTGTCCGGACGTCTCGAGGCGATGCAAAGGGACGGTTCATGATGTTGTTGTCACCTCAGACCAGCCTATGAAGCAACACCCCTATAAGATGAACTTGGAGAAGGGCAAGCTAGTGGAGAAAGAAATTGAACACATGCTAGCCACAGATATTATTAGGCCACCCAAATCGGAATGGACATCTCCCCGTGTGGTTGTCCTGAAAGTTGATGGGAACATACCATTCTGTACAGATTACAGAAAAGTGAACGCCGTCACAAAAACTGATGTTTACCTTATCCCAAGGATAGACAATTGCATCGATAAAGTGGGGACAGCTAAGTACATCACCAAGATCGATTTGCTAAAAG
Organism: Mobula hypostoma; assembly: GCF_963921235.1. Classification (NCBI taxonomy): domain Eukaryota; kingdom Metazoa; phylum Chordata; class Chondrichthyes; order Myliobatiformes; family Myliobatidae; genus Mobula; species Mobula hypostoma. The sequence continues at coordinate 30,618,923 of NC_086117.1, forward strand.
GGTACTGGTGCGTTCCTTTAACCAACTGGGCTAGAGAAATCTCAGCATTTGTCACTCCATCCAGGTTATACAAGTATAATGTTTTACCTTTTGGCATGAAAAACGCCCCAGGGACCTTCCAAAGGATGATTAATTCAGTGATAAAAGGGTTAAAGAACGCAGAAGCGTATATTGACGATTTAGTGGTCTGGAGTGACACGTGGGAGGAGCACATTGTGGCAGTAGAGGAACAGTTTAAACGGCTGTCTGAAGCCAACCTGACAGTGAACCTCGCAAAAAGTGAATTCGGCCACGCGAAGGTCACTTATCTGGGATTTGTGGTAGGACAGGTGCAGCTGGCATCGATGCAGGCTAAGGTGCAGGCTATCTCCGAAGTTCCCATCCCAGTGGACAAGAAAGCCCTGAGAAGGTTCTTGGGGATGGTGGGGTACTATTGGAAGTTTTGCAAAAACTTTGCGGATATTACCCTCCCTCTTACTAAGCTCTTGCCGAAGAATGCGAAGTTTGTGTGGAACGACCTTTGTCAACCAGCCTTCGAGAGTCTGAAGGTGATTCTGTGTCTCCACCCTGTACTAAATGCGCCTGACTTTTCAAAACCCTTCTCCCTAGCAACAGATGCTAGCGACAAAGCGGCCGGGGCGGTGTTGTTGCAGACAGACAAAGAGGAGATTGACTACCCAGTGGCTTATTTTTCTAAGAAGTTTAATGTCCATCAGAGAAATTATTCCACTGTGGAAAAGGAATTACTGGCAATCATACTAGCATTACAACATTTTGAGGTTTATATTTGTCCGGCACGGAACCCACTGATAATTTACACTGATCACAATCCATTAGTGTTTTTGGCCACTATGAAGGATAAAAACAAACGCTTGCTAAGTTGGAGCCTGGTCTTACAGGAATTTGATATTAGAATAAAACATATAAAAGGAACGGACAATGTGATTGCTGACTGTCTGTCAAGGTGTTAAAACTTAAAGTTCTCTGTATTAGCCAAATAGCTGATGACTACCTGTATATTATTGTGCATCTAATAATGTGCATTCATGCCCATAATTTTTACCCCGGCAAAAATCCTTTTAAGGGTCGGGGTGTCATGTGTGATGCCGAACAGAGGTACCGGACTGATGATGCTAATGAGAGAGATAAGAAAGACAATGGAGAAACATTCAAAATGCTAATAAGGGAGAAGAGAGGGATTAACTGAAAAGAAACACAATTCAGCTATTGACAGACCGGTTGCTTTGAACCTGAACTGTTTGAAGTTTGATGGACAAGTGATACCCCAGCAGGGGGATAAAAGGAGCAGGTTTGCTAAGGCATGACCACCACGAGACCCTGGAAAGAGTAGTGTGCCCCCACAAGTGGGTAGGGAGTTTGGAGGTCCAGTTCGCGGGAACCGACCAGAGGCTCACAGGGTGTAAAGGTACGATTGGTGAGAACCTGGGGTGTGTGTCTGCCCTTGCCTGGGTGCTGGGTTCACCGCGGAAGAACGATCGTATCCAGAACGGAGAGGTCACAGTCGGTGACCACAGCGGGATAGAAGACATCAAAGGGTCTGCCCGAAACCAACTGCGAGGACATCAAAAGGTCTGCCTGAAACCAAATTGCATCTCTCTCTCCAACGATACGAATACAGAGATTACTGCGAACTGCACGAAACTGAACTGAACTCTTATTCACTTAAGACTGATCATTTTACCCCTAGACTGCGATAGAGCTTGGCTGATTCCTATTACCCTAGTTCTGTGTATATGTGTGTATTATCATTGCTAACCTGTTACATTTATATCCTTACGATTAGTGTACTGTATTACTTATTCTTTAATAAAACTTTATTAGTTCCTAGTAATCCAGACTCCAACGAGCGTTCCATTTCTGCTGGTTTGGCAACCCAGTTACGGGGTACGTAACAATTGTAAGTGTACCCATTCTACCATTTTCTTTGGCAGTTCTTCCCACCACCCTCTGCATAAAAAACAACTTGCCCTTCAGGTCCTCTTTAGATCTTTCATCTCTCAACTTGGACCAGTGCTTTTTCTCAATGAGTAGCAAATCTATGGAATACACCGCCCCATGGTAGATCATGAGAAGCACTTAAGATCAAGATAGATGGATATTTAAGGAAATGATTATCATGGGCAACAAGCAGGGAACAGCAAAGAACAATCATGATTAATGCACACAACATGCTGGAGGAACTCGGCAGGTCAGGCAGCATCTATAGAGGGAAACGAACAGTCAATGTTTTGGGCCAAGATCAGTCAAATGGCAGCTGTTCATTTCACTACCAAGATGCTAGCTAACCTATTGAGTTTGTCCAGTGTCCAGCGTTCTCTCAGTGTTACACAGGATTTTCAGTATCTGTTGAAGTGTCAGCAATGGTCATACTGATGGTAGGGCTTAAGGGGACAGGTAGTCTCCTCCTGCTCTTATTTCCTTGAGCTTTTGTATCATTGCCATGAAGAATTAAAAGCAATTAAGAGAAAATTAAACAGACTTAAATGTATTCTGAGTACAATGAACCCCCTGAGTTCCACTGTTTTGATGTGTAATCTAAGGGATTCTTAACCAATCTGTACTCTGTTCTATCAAACTCTCCACCTTTGACCAAGAGAATTGTTGTTGGTCATATCAGTACCAACTGCACCTCACAATAATCAGAGACATTCTTCAGCATGGTTTTCAATCCTTGCTTTCTTCAGATCCAAATATTATAAACTGGGCATAGCAAAATGCTTGGAGTTAATTAGTTTTTCGTCTCCTAGCATAATATTGAAAACATATGGTTATGTTGTAGCATACCAAAACAAATTACACAAGAGCTGTCTTACAAATGCAAACTTCCAGTAAATATTACGCCATTAAAAAGGACTTATTAAAAGTGTACTGATTGTGATATAACGGTTGTTTCCAATTCCAGACCTAATGAAAATAATTGTTACTATTAATTGAAAAATGGATTTCTGTTCTTTTTACAGTTGACTCTGCATTGTAATTATAACAATTTAGTTTTCTACGAGGATTACATGGTGGTGTTCCAAAACTGTGGTGTTCACTTCTGAGAACCCAATTTAAAATAATGCCAACATTGGTTGCAAACTGAAATTTGTTTCCTCCAATTAATGTGGTATAATGCAAATTATGAGCTTGAGTTATGACTAGAATATTTTATATCCAACTCATTAGACTTGCTCAGTAGTCTTGCTAAGGTTTATTCTATTCTTAATTCTGGCAGCTTTATGCTGCCACTGTGGATTCAACAGCAAGTGGAAACCTTGAATGACACTTCAGTGCTGTGGTCAGGGAGTCCTGAACTCTTTGTAGCACAAGAGATTTCTGCAGATGCTGGAAATCCAGAGTACCACACATAAAATGCTGCAGGAGCTTAGCAGTCTGGCAGTATCTATAGAAAGGAATAAGGAGTCAATGTTTTGGGCTGAGACTCTTCATCTTGATCTTCATCAGGTCCTGATGAAGGATCTTGGCCCATAACATTGACTAATTATTCCATTCCATAGATGTTGCCTAACCTGTTGAGTTCCTCGATCATTTTGTGTGTTACTCTGAACTGTTAGTGGTGTCATCTTTCAGATTAGATCATAACCTAAGCATTTGGTTCCTTTAAGTGCTGCAACTAAAAGACCCCATTATGCTACTTGGAAGAGCTGCAGGACCTAACAGGTGTGCAGGCCAATAATTATTTCAAGAAGCCTCGTTATACCCATGTTTTCAGCATAACAGCAACAGTCGCAAGTCAACAGGTGTTCAATTGTTTGCAAAGCATTTGGGACATTTCAAAGTTTTGGAAGTTTCAATTGCCATAAATTCAATTACATACAATTGCTCTTCTCAGTGTTATCTGATTTTAATTGATACCATTTCCTGTCATTGGAATCAATGCTAAATTCTATTTACAGTGTCATCCATCATGTCTGCCTTCACTGGCTCTTTGTTCCTCAATACATCACATTCAGATTTATTCAAATATTTCACAAGCTTGAATTGACAGTATATGTGGTTTTATCTGCCACAGCTCTTCCCTGCATGAATGCAATGCCCCAAGCTCACAAATAACCATTCACTGACTCTTGATGAACCAAGTTATAAAACATAAACCTCAAAACAAATAAATTTACATTCAATGGCCACTTTATTAGATATCTCCTGCACCTACAAAAGTGACATCTGAGTGTATGTTCATGGACTTCTGTTGCTGTAGTCCACTTAGTTCAAGATTTGATGTGTTGTGCATTCTGCACGCCACTGTTGTTATGAGTGGTTATTTGAGTTACTGTCATCTTCCTGTCAGCTTGAACCAGTATGGCCATTCTTCTCTGACCCTTCTTATTAACAAGGCATTTTTGCCCACAGGACTGCTGCTCGCTGGATTGTTTTTATTTTTAACACCATTCTCTGTAAACTCTAGAGACTGCTGCGCATGTAAATCCCAGGAGATCAACAGTTCCTGGGATACTCAAAGCACACTTTCTAGCACCAACGATCATTCCATGGTCAAAGTCACTTCAATCTCATTTCTTTCCCCATTCCAAGATTTGGTCTGAACAACAAATGAACCTCTTGACCATGTCTGCAAGCTTTTATGCATTGAGTTACTGCCACAAGGTGCTGAGGCTATGAAGACTGCCTTGGCTGCTGTGCTTCATACCCTCTAATATGATGAACTGATACCGACACCTTGGGCCTACTCCGGAAGTTCAGATCTAAGAACTCATTTTGGTTCAGAACGTTGCTGCTCACTTCTATTGTTTGCAAGATTTGTGTTTTTGTTTTTTTTTCCTGTGGATTGGGTGTTGGTCCTTATTTTCTTTTCTTTAAGTGGGTTGTTTCAGCTTTCTTGCTTTGTGGTTGCCTGTATGTAAACAAATCTCAAGGTGCTTTGAAACTTTGAAGATCGGTTTATATTTAAGATTGGTAGATATTTGTATTAATGAGGTGTACAGGTGCACGCAATAAAGTTGTTGACTGTATATTATGTTAAATCAGATTTAAGAGCAAAACCAGGTTACGGACTGTTTGTCTCACCCTAGCAGAGAAGAGGCTGTGCAGTATCCTGCCCGGACCATTAGACTGAAAATGAGTTACATCCCCCATGCCGTCAGGCTGATCAACATATTCACTCATTAACCCACCCGATTATCCCCCACCAACACCACATACACACTTCATCAATTCCTGTCAGAGTCACCTTATATTCAGATACTCCTGCACCTATCATCACTTTATGTACACATAATCATTCTGTATATATAAGCTAATCTGATATATATATGGCCACACTCAACAATTACTTGTACATTATGTTTTATAGCATTGCTTTTATATTTATAGGTACGGTGTTCACTAGGCTTATCGTGTTGCATTGCATCCAGAGTAGCAATCATTTGTTTTCCTTTACACTTGTGTACTGAAGAATGGCAATAAACAATCTTGAATCAAATATATCTATGGCAGAAGCCCCACTCAGCACCACCATCTCCTTCCCTGAACTCTAAGCTACTAAACAGGTCTTTCAATCCCGCTCCTGCCCTGCACAGTTTTGCTTGGAAGAAAATGCAACTCTGCTACACTGTCGTCCATCCGATACACCCACTCGTGGCCAGCAGATGCATTTCCAGGGCAATTTTTTTCCCTTCTTCATCCAGTGCCACAGTATTCAGTGGTATCAGTAATCATGAATGCTTGCAATGCAATTTCAGATTCGAAAAGGTCCAGAGAAGTGGTAGGAAGATTCCTTCTTGATACTTCCAGCAGGGGCGAGAAATATTACCACGCTCCTTATAAGTGTGCTCAATGATTCGCACAGAGAGATCAGGTGGGATCCTTGTTTCCTACAGCTGTATTTAGGATTGGAGCAACAGACCAGTAACAATTTTCATACTAAGTGGATCTTAATTTAATATGTCGACACTCTCATTTGAAAGGTGAGGGTGAGACCTGATGTTCACTTCCACCTCCCAGTTTGTGTTTTAACTTCAACTAAAAGGCAACCGAACGTTATTAGCCTGGATTATTGCACAAAGTCCTCTTTTCACTATTTAATTGCTATTAATATTTCTCAGCTGTTTCTTATACCTCTGGTCCACAGAACTCGATGCTAAATTATTCAGGTCATTAAGTTGCCAAACACCTTTTCCCCACATCTCATTGGAGGGGTTCTGCAAATCCCATTCGCTGGGACATCGTTTTCATTTACTGAGCACAACTGAGGTCATACAGGGTGGTCTTTACTTGGAAACTGTTAGTTTTCAATTACATCACACCCGTAATTCTTAGCAGGAAGCAGATGTTGTGACAACCCATGTGGCCTAGATAAGTGAGCACAGAACATTCCAGCCAGAGGAACAATAAACAGCTGAGAAACATTTACTGTGATTAGAGAGTGACAGAGAGAGAGTTATATGTAGAATGACTGTGTGTATGTGTGTGTGTGTGAGTGAGTGAGTGAGAGAGAAGGAGCAGAATGGGGAGGGGGAAGGGGACAGGGGAGGGAACAGAGGGGGAAAGGGGTAGGAAAAGGAAGGAGAAAGGTGGACGGGAGGGGGGAAGTGTGAGGGAAGAGAGTGAAAGAGGGGAGGAGGGGAGGAGGAGCAGAGGGGGAGGAGGGAGGGAGGGAAGGGGGAGGAGGGAGGGAGGGAAGGAGGAGGGAGGGAGGGAAGGGGGAGGAGGGAGGGAGGGAGGGGGGAGGAGGGAGGGAGGGAGGGGGAGGAGGGAGGGAGGGAGGGGAGGGAGGGGGAGGGAGGGAGGGAGGGAGGGAGGGAGGGAGGGAGGGAGGGAGGGAGGGAGGAGGGAGGGAGGGAGGGAGGGAGGGGAGGGGGAGGGAGGGAGGGAGGGAGGGAGGGAGGAGGGAGGGAGGGAGGGGGAGGGAGGGAGGGAGGGAGGGAGGGAGGGAGGGAGGGAGGGAGGGAGGGAGGGAGGGAGGGAGGGAGGGAGGAGGAGGGAGGGAGGGAGGGAGGGAGGAGGAGGGAGGGAGGGAGGGAGGAGGAGGGAGAGAGGGAGGGAGGGAGGAGGAGGGAGGGAGGAGGAGGGAGGGGGAGGAGGAGGGAGGGAGGAGGAGGGAGGGAGGGAGGGAGGGAGGGAGGGAGGGAGGGAGGGAGGAGGGAGGGAGGGAGGGAGGGAGGGAGGGAGGGAGAGGAGGAGGGAGGGAGGGAGGGAGGGAGGGAGGGAGGGAGGGAGGGAGGGAGGGAGGGAGGGAGGGAGGGAGGGAGGGAGGGAGGGAGGGAGGGAGGGAGGAGGAGGGAGGAGGAGGGAGGGAGGGAGGGAGGGAGGGAGGGGAGGGAGGGGGAGGGAGGGAGGGAGGGAGGGAGGGAGGGAGGGAGGGAGGGAGGAGGGAGGGAGGGAGGGAGGGAGGGAGGAGGAGGAGGGAGGGAGGGGAGGGAGGGAGGGAGGGGAGGGAGGGAGGGAGGGGAGGGAGGGAGGGAGGGAGGGAGGGAGGGAGGGAGGGAGGGAGGGAGAGGAGGAGGAGGGAGGGAGGGAGGGAGGGAGGGAGGGAGGGAGGGAGGGAGGGGAGGGAGGGAGGGAGGGAGGGAGGGGAGGGAGGGAGGGAGGGAGGGAGGGAGGGAGGGAGGGAGGGAGGGAGGGGAGGGAGGGAGGGAGGGAGGGAGGGAGGGAGGGAGGGAGGGAGGGAGGGAGGAGGGAGGGAGGGAGGGAGGGGAGGGAGGGAGGGAGGGAGGGAGGGAGGGAGGGAGGGAGGGAGGGGAGGGAGGGAGGGAGGGAGGAGGAGGGAGGAGGGAGGGGGAGGGAGGGAGGGAGGGGAGGGAGGGAGGGGGGGAGGGAGGGAGGGAGGAGGGAGGGAGGGAGAGGAGGGAGGGAGGGGAGGAGGAGGGAGGGAGGGAGGGAGGGAGGGAGGGAGGGAGGGGAGGGGAGGGAGGGAGGGAGGGAGGGAGGGAGGGAGGGAGGGGAGGGAGGGAGGGAGGAGGGAGGGAGGGGAGGGAGGGGAGGGAGGGAGGGAGGGAGGGAGGAGGAGGGAGGGGAGGGAGGAGGGAGGGAGGGAGGGAGGGAGGGAGGGAGGGAGGGAGGGAGGGAGGGGGAGGGAGGGAGGGAGGGGAGGGAGGGAGGGGAGGGAGGGAGGGAGGGAGGAGGAGGGGAGGGAGGGAGGGAGGGAGGGAGGGAGGGAGGGAGGAGGAGGGGGGGAGGGAGGGAGAGGAGGGAGGGAGGGAGGGAGGAGGAGGGAGGAGGGAGGGAGGGAGGGAGGAGGGAGGGAGGGAGGGAGGGAGGGAGGGAGGGAGGGAGGGGAGGGAGGGAGGGAGGGAGGGGAGGGAGGAGGGAGGGAGGGAGGGAGGGAGGAGGAGGAGGGAGGGAGGGAGGGAGGGGGAGGGAGGGAGGGAGGGAGGGAGGGAGGGAGGGAGGGAGGAGGGAGGGAGGGAGGGAGGGAGGGAGGGAGGGAGGGAGGGAGGGAGGAGGGGAGGGAGGGAGGGAGGGAGGGAGGGAGGGAGGGAGGGAGGGAGGGAGGGAGGGAGGGAGGGAGGGAGGGAGGGAGGGAGGGAGGGAGGGAGGAGGGAGGGAGGGAGGGAGGGGAGGGAGGGAGGGAGGGAGGGGAGGGAGGGGAGGGAGGGAGGGAGGGAGGGAGGGAGGGAGGGAGGGAGGGAGGGAGGGGAGGGAGGGAGGGAGGGAGGGAGGGAGGGAGGGAGGGAGGGAGGGAGGGAGGGGAGGGAGGGAGGGAGGGAGGGAGGGAGGGAGGGAGGGAGGGAGGGAGGGAGGGAGGGAGGGAGGGAGGGGGAGGGAGGGAGGGAGGGGAGGGAGGGAGGGAGGGAGGGAGGGAGGGAGGGAGGGAGGGAGGGAGGGAGGGAGGGAGGGAGGGAGGGAGGGAGGGAGGGAGGGGGAGGAGGGAGGAGGGAGGGAGGGAGGGAGGGAGGGGGGGGGGAGAGGGAGGGAGGGAGGGGGAGAGGAGGGAGGGAGGGGGAGAGAGGGAGGGAGGGGGAGAGAGGGAGGGGGGAGAGAGGGAGGGAGGGGGGAGAGGGGGGAGGGGGAGAGAGGGGGGAGGGGGGGAGGGGGGGGGAGAGGGGGGAGAGGGGGAGGGGGGGGGGGAGGGGGGAGGGGGGGGGGGGAGAGGGGGAGAGGGGGGAGGGGGGGGGGGGGGAGGGGGGAGAGGGGGGGGGGGGGGGGGGGGGGAGAGGGGGAGGGGGGGGGGGGGGGGGGGAGGGGGGGAGGGGGGAGGGGGGGGGGAGAGGGGGAGGAGGGGGAGGAGGGGGAGGAGGGGGAGGAGGGGGGAGAGGGGGAGGGAGGGGGGAGAGGGGGAGGGAGGGGGGAGAGGGGGAGGGAGGGGGAGAGGGGGGAGGGAGGGGGGAGAGGGGGGGAGGGAGGGGGGAGAGGGGGGGAGGGGAGGGGGGAGAGGGGGGAGGGGGGGGGAGGGGGGAGGGGGGGGGGGGGAGGGGGAGAGGGGGAGGGAGGGGGGAGGGGGGGGGAGGGAGGGGGGAGAGGGGGGAGGGGAGGGGGAGAGGGGGGAGGGAGAGGGGGGAGGGAGAGGGGGAGAGGGGGGGGGGGGGGGGGGGGGGGGGGGGGAGGGGGAGGGGAGGGGGGAGGGGGGGGGGGGGGGGAGGGGAGGGGGAGGGGAGGGGGAGGGGGGGGAGGGAGGGGGGGGAGGGGGAGAGGGGGAGGGGAGGGGGAGAGGGGAGAGGGGGGGGGAGAGGGGAGAGGGGGGAGAGGGGGGAGGGAGAGGGGGGAGGGAGAGGGGGGAGGGAGAGGGGGGGAGAGGGGGGAGGGGAGAGGGGGGGAGAGGGGGGAGAGGGGGGAGGGAGAGGGGGGAGAGGGGGAGGGGGGAGGGGAGGGGGGAGGGAGGGGAGGGGGGAGGGAGGGGGGAGGGAGGGGAGGGGAGGGGGGAGGGAGGGGAGGGAGGGGGGAGGGAGGGGAGGGAGGGGGAGAGGGGGGAGGGAGGGGGAGAGGGGGGAGGGAGGGGGGAGAGGGGGGGAGAGGGGGGAGAGGGGGGGAGAGGGGGGAGAGGGGGGGAAGGGGGGAGAGGGGGGAGAGGGGGGAAAGGGGGGAAAGGGGGGAAAGGGGGGAGAGGGGGGGGGAGGGAGGGGGGAGGGGGAGAGGGGGGAGGGGGAGAGGGGGGAGGGAGGGGGGAGGGGGAGGGAGAGGGGGGAGGGAGGGGGGAGGGAGGGGGGAGGGGGAGAGGGGGGAGGGAGGGGGGAGGGGGAGAGGGGGGAGGGAGGGGGGAGGGGGAGAGGGGGAGGGAGGGAAGAGGGGGGAGGGAGGGGAGAGGGGGGGAAGGGGGGAGAGGGGGGAAGGGGGGAGAGGGGGGAGGGGGAGAGGGGGGAGGGGGGAGGGGGGGGAGGAGGAGGAGGGGGAGGGGGGAGGGGGGAGGGGGGAGGAGGGGGAAGAGGGGGAGGGGAAGAAGGGGGAGGGGAAGAAGGGGGAGGGGAAGAAGAGATAGGGGAAAGGGGTGAAGTGGAAAGGGGAAGTGGAAAGAGGTGGGAAGGGGGAAGTAGAAAGAGGTGGTAAGGGGAAAGAGGTGGGAAGGGGGAGAGGTGGGAAGGGGGAAAGGTGGGAAGGGGAGAGAGGGTAAGGGGGAAAGGGGAGAGAGGGTAAGGGGGAAGGGGACAGGGTAAGGGGGAAAGGGGACAGAGAAAGGGGAAAGGAGACAGAGAAAGGGGAAGAGGGACAGGGGAAGGCAGGAAGGGGTACAGAGGGGAAGAGGGGAAGAGGGACAGGGGGAAGGCAGGAAGGGGGAGGGGGAAAGAAGAGGGAAGGGGAAAGGAGGAGGGAAAGAGAGGGAGATATTTGAAGGTGGGAAGGGAGAGAGCAGAGCAAGAAGAAAGTCAGAAAGGAGAGAGAGAGAGAGAGAGAGAAGTGAAAGATATATACAGTGATTAATCTAACCACCAGAAATTAGTTGCTTTTTATCTGGAGGGAAACATACTCCAAAATGAGATGCTTCATCTGAAGTGCTATCTTTGCGATCAAGTCAAATGTATTCAGTGTTGCCACTCAAAGACAGAGGGCTGACGATGCCCAGCAACACACCCAAACTCTTCAACATTCAGAAGCTACAATCACTATGGAGCACATCAGGATTCAGTTCTATAACTCCCCTCTTTCTCAGAGTTTGTTTGCTGTTTAAAGGCAATGAGAAGGTGGCTCAAGGAAACGAAGTAACAGTGCCCTTTTCAAATTGGTCTTCATTTGAAGGTATGGAGCAACCCAATGCACTTGTCAATTATTAGAAAGAGCCATGCAACTGGGAGGTCCTTGGTCAGAAAGCAGAACATCTGCCTTCAATTAGGGCAAGCACAGCCCACTTAGGTAAAGCAGGAGGTAGTTGAACCATATGTAACATTTTCTTTGTAATGCAGCTACTTCAGATGAAAGAAATTGGGTATTGCTGGCCCAGAAACTTCAAGGTGAGATGACAAATTATGCTCACATGTGCCAATTCTCTACAAGACTTAACCTGATTCAGTTATAATGAAGAGCTGTGTACTTTGCTACAACACTTCAAACTTTATGTATGGTACGGAAGGCTCACTGGAGAAGAGAACTAAGGTACTCATATGTTTGTGTTCAAAAGTAGGTTTGATTCCTTGCCATTGCTTTCATTATGTAATATTAAATGCAGCTGAGAAGGAAGTTTGCTTTAATCACATTCGCCACATCATTTTTTTATTCTTCTCAAATATCTCTCCCATTCCCTCAAGGCTTTTGACTCCTTGCGGGGAGACAGTTCCACAGTGAACTTGACAATGAACGTTGGCAGACGACTAGTCCATGTGGGGCACCACAGATGAAACTGTCCTCACACAGTTCAGCCAAGGCCCACTGATGACCCCGGCACCCTACAATCCAGAATTAATGAACCTCAAAGCTGGGTCCTCTGTAATGTACATCATTCTCAAACAATCGATGCAAGCTTGTTGAACGAAGGGAGAGGGTACATTTTTCCAAGGTATTAGAAGAGTCACAGAATAAAAGAGCATGCAAACAGACCCTTTGGCCCAACTTGCCTATGTAGACCATGGTGCCCCACCCCCAGTTGTCCATGTATGGCCCATATACTAAATCAAAATACCTCCTATCCATGTACTTATCCAAATGTCTTCTAAGTGTTTTTATTACATCTGCCTCAATCACTACTTCTGACAGCTCATTTCACATACAGAACACCCTCTGTATGAAACAATTGCCCCTCAGGTCTTTTCGAAATCTTTCTCCTCTCACCTTAAACTATGTCCTCTAGGTTTTAATTACCCTTCTGTGGGAAAAAGATTTCAAACATCCACCGTATCAATACCCCTCAGGGTTTAATACATTTCTCTAAGGTCAAATCTCAATCTGCTACATTCTAGGAATAAAGTCCGAGTCTGCTCAAGCGCTTCCTGTAACTCAGTCCCTCAAGTCCTGACATCACCCTTGTAAATCATCTCTGAACTCTTTTCAGTTTAATGATGCCTTTCCTACAACAGAGTAATCAAAACTGTAAACAGAACTCCAAGTGCAGTCTCACCAATGTCATCTTCTTTTGAGCTAGTTAAATTTTGTTGATTTAATGTTCATATTTTGTAAATAAGCCAATAGATTCATTATTTTAAGCAGTTACAATTTCCCATGGTATAAATAAATCGCTTGTGAAATGTCAATGAATTTATCACGCTGCTACATACATACAAATTTCCTTTTGCTTCACAGTGAGCAGATCTGTCTGTCCACCGATCCACAACCTCAGGCATGTCCAGAATGATAATATGACATTGTCTCCTTCCATTCACTGAATATGTCGCCTAGGAATTTCCTTGGAGCTATTTGTACTCATTTTAAATGGGAATGCAGCGTAAACAAAAAGGCATTAATTATCACATTATAACTGTGCATACAATGAGTTACAAGCCAAGGCTGGAAAATCAACTGTACGTGCGACTGAACAACTGAGCCTTTTGTCTTAATTGCCAACACTCTTGCACAATTCGTATTCTTGTTGTCTTTTGGGCTTGCCATATCAATTTTGGTGTCCTGGCAGCAAGATAAGAGTGGAGACATTCACTTTGTGAAAGGTTGTGCCTTTTTACATGATGATTCAGAAACAGAAATTAAAGTATTTTGAAGCTTGCATTTACTTTTATATGGCTTTGTTTATTCCATTGTACCATTTTACAACAACATTTGATATATAAAACCATAAAACATAGGAGCACAACTGGGCCATTCAGCCTATTGAGTTTGATCTGCCACTGCATCATGGTGATTTATTATCCCTGTCATATAACCATATAACAATTACAGTACGGAAACAGGCCATCTCGGCCCTTCTAGTCCGTGCCGAACTCTTACTCTCACCTAGTCCCACCAACCTGCACTCAGCCCATAACCCTCCATTCTTTTCCTGTGCATATACCTATCCAATTTTTATTTTAATGACAAAATCGAACCTGCCTCTTCTACTGGAAGCACGTTCCACACAGCTACCACTCTCTGAGTAAAGAAGTTCCCCCTCGTGTTACCCCTAAACTTTTGCCCCTTAACTCTCAACTCATGTCCTCTTGTTTGAAACTCCCCTACTCTCGATGGAAAAAGCCTATCCACGTCAACTCTATCTATTCCCCTCATAATTTTAAATACCTCTATCAAGTCCCCGCTCAGCCTTCTACGCTCCGAAGAATAAAGACCCAACTTGTGCAACCTTTCTCTGTAACTTAGGTGCTGAAACCCAGGTAACATCCTGGTAAATCTCCTCTGTACTCTCCCTATTTTGTTGACATCTTTCCTATAATTCAGTGATCAGGACTGTAAACAATACTCCAAATTTGGCCTCACCAATGCCTTGTACAATTTTAACATTACATCCCAACTCCTCTACTCAATGCTCTGATTTATAAAGACCAGCATACAAAAGCTTTCTTCACCACCCTATCCACATGAGATTCCACCTCCAGGGAACTATGCACCATTATTACCAGATCCCTCTGTTCTACTGCATTCCTCAATGCCCTACCATTTACCATGTATGTTCTACTTTGATTAGTCCTACCAAAATGTAGCACCTCACACTTATCAGCATGAAACTCCATCTGCCATCTTTCAGCCCACTCTTCTAACTGGCCCAAATCTCTCTGCAAGCTTTGAAAACTTACTTCATTATCCACAACGCCACCTATCTTAGTATCATCTGCATACTTACTAATCCAATTTACCACCCCATCATCCAGATCATTAATGGATATGACAAACAACATTGAAACTAGTACAGATCCCTGAGGCACACCACTAGTCACCGGCCTGCAACCTGACACACAGTTATCCACCACCAATCTCTGGCATCTCCCATCCAGCCACTGTTGAATCCATTTTACTACTTCAATATTAATACCTAACAATTGAACCTTCCTAACTAACCTTCCATGTAGAACCTTGTCAAAGGCCATATAGACAACATCCACCGCCTTACCCTCATCAATGTTCCTAGTAATCTCTTCAAAAAATTCAATAACATTTGTCAAACATGACCTTCCACGTACAAATCCATGTTGACTGCTCCTCATCAGGTCCTGTCTATCCAGATAATTATATATACCATCTCTAAGAATACTTTCCATTAATTTACCCACCACTGACGTCAAACTTACAGGCCAATAATTGCTAGGTTTACTCTTAGAACCCTTTTTAAACAATGGAACCACATGAGCAATACGCCAGTCCTCTGGCACCATCCGTTTCTAATGACATTTGAAATATTTCTGTCAGAGCCCCTGCTATTTCTACACTAACTTCCCTCAAGGTCCTAGGGAATATCCTGTCAGGACCCGGAGACATTTTATATTCCTTAAAAGTGCCAGTACTTCCTCTTCTTTAATCATCATTGTTTCCATAACTACCCTACTTGTTTCCCTTACCTTACACAATTCAATATCCTTCTCTTTAGTGAATACAGTACTGAAGAAAAGAAATTGTTCAAAATCTCGCCTATCTCTTTTGGCTCTGCACATAGCTGTCCACTCTGATTCTCTAAGGGACCAATTTTATCCCTCACTATCTTTTTGCTCTTAATATAACTGTAGAAACCCTTTGGATTTATTTTCACCTTACTTGCCAAAGCAACCTCGTATCTTCTTTTAGCTGTTCTAATCTCTTTCTTAAGATCCTTTTTATATTCTTTATATTCCTCGAGCACCTCATTTACTCCATGCTTCCTATATTTATTGTAGAACTCTCTCTTTTTCCGAACCAATATCCCTTGAAAACCATGGTTCTCTCAAACTTTTAACCTTTCCTTTCAACCTAACAGGAACACAATGATTCTGTACCCTCAAAATTTCACCTTGAAATGACCTCCATTTCTCTATTACATCCTTCCCATAAAACAAATTGTCCCAATCCACTCCTTCTAAATCCTTTCACATCTCCTCAAAGTTAGCCTTTCTCCAATCAAAAATCTCAACCCTGGGTCCAGTCCTATCTTTCTCCATAATTATATTGAAACTAATGGCATTGTGATCACTGGACCTGAAGTGTTGCCCAACACATACCTCAGTCACTTGACCTATCTCATTCCCTAACAGAAGATCCAACACTACCCCTTCTCTAGTTGGTAGCTCTATGTATTACTGCAAAAACCTATCCTGCACACATTTTACAAACTCCAAACCATCCAGCCCTTTTACAGAATGGGCTTCCCAGTCTATGTGTGGAAAATTAAAATCTCCCACAATCACAACCTTGTGCTTACTACAAAATTTGCTATCTCCTTACAAATTTGCTCCTTCAGTTCTCGCTCCCCATTAGGTGGTCTATAATACGCCCCTATAAGCATTACTACACCTTTCCCATTCCTCAATTCCACCCAAATAACCTCCCTAGACGAGCCCTCTAACCTATCCTGCCAGAGCACCGCTGTAATATTTTCTGTGACAAGCAATGCAACACCTCCCCCTCTTGCCCCTCCGATTCTATCACACCTGAAGCAACTTAATCCAGGAATATTTAGTTGCCAATCACACCCCTCCTGCAACCATGTTTCACTAATAGCTACAACATCATATTTCCAGGTATCAATCCATGCTCTATGCTCATCCACCTTTCTTACAATGCTCCTTGCATTAAAATAGATGCATTTAATAAACTCTCCACCTCTTACTCTCTGTTTATCCCTAATGGTGTAAACAACTTTATTATCTTTTTCTTCCTTCTCCCCTACATCTTCGGTCTGAGTGCTCCCCTTCTCTGTCACCTGCCTATCCTCCCTCACACACTGTCTACTACCTTTCTATATTTGTGAACTAACCTCCTTTCTCCTAGTCTCTTCAATTTGATTTTTACCCCCCAACCATTCTAGTTTAAAGTCTCCCCAGTAGCCTTTGCAAATCTCCCCGTCAGGATATTGGTCCCCCTGGGATTCAAGTGCAATCTGTCTTTTTTGTTCAGGTCACACCTGCCCCAAAAGATGTCCCAATGATCCAGGAACTTGAAACCCTGCCCCCTGCTCCAATCCCTCAGCCACACATTTGTCCTCCACCTCATTCCATTCCTAATCTCACTGTCGCGTGGCACAGGCAGTAATCCCGAGATTACTACCTTTGCAGTCCTTCTTCTCAACTCCCTTCCTAACTCCCTATATTCTCCTTTCAGGACCTCTTCCCTTTTCCTACCTATGTACCACGACCTCTGTCTCTTCACCTTCCCACTTCAGGATATCTTGAACGCGATCAGAAACATCCCGGACCCTGGCACCAGGGAGGCAAACTACCATTCGGGTCTCCTGACTGCGTCCACAGAATCGTCTATCTGACCCCCTAACTATCGAGTCCCCTATTACTACTGCCCTCCTGTCCCTCTCCCTACCCTTCTGAGCTACAGGGCCGGACTCTGTGCCAGAGGCACGGCCACTGTTGCTTCCCCCAGGTAGGCTGTTCCCGCCCCCCCAAAAGTACTCAAACAGGAGTACTTATTGTCAAGGGGTACAGCCACTGGGGTACTCTCTAGTACCTGACTCTTCCCCTTCCCCCTCCTAACAGTGACCCACTTGTCTGCCTCCCGTGGCCCCGGTGTAACCACCTGCCTGTAACTCCTCTCTATCAACTCCTCACTCTCCCTGACCAGACGAAGGTCGTCGAGCTGCAGCTTCAGTTCCCTAACACGGTCCCTTAGGAGCTGCAGCTCGGTCCACCTGGCGCAGATGTGGACATCCGGAAGGCTATGAAACTCCAGGTCCTTCTACATCCGACACCGAGAACAGCAAGCTGCCCTCACACTCATACTTCCCCCTTTCCTTAAATAGCAGGAAAAATTGAAAACCAAACCTACTTTGCCTCACCCGTTTCCGCCTAAGCCCGTTGAGCCAAAGCCCTTAAAGCCTTCACTCTGCTCCCGGCTCACTCCGCTGCCCACAAAACGATGCTGCTCGCTGTATGAGGCTGTGTTTCTTTTAAATCTTCCGCGCTTCACTGCCCGATGTCACACGCCTGCGCAGTCCCGCCTCTCTGAACTCCGATGAGAAGAAGAAAAAATCAAAATGGCTCCCGCCACACTCCCGCTCCGGTTCTCAGACTTCCTTCTCCAAATTAAACCTGAATCAGGATTAACCTATCCTTCTATCTTCTCCCCGTAACCTTTGACACCTCAACTAACCATGAACCTATCAACCTCAACTTTAAATTTACCGAAAGACTTGGCCTCCACAGCCATCTGTGGCAATAAATTCCCTCTGGCTAAAGAAACTTATCTTCATGTCTGGTCTAAATGAGCATCGCTCTATTCTGAATCTGTGCTCTCTGGGCCTAGACTGACCCATTATAGGAAACATCCTTGCCACATCCACTCTGCCTAGGCCTTGCAATATACGATAGGTTTCAATGAGACTCCCCCCCCCACCCCATTCTTCTAAACTCCAGAGAGTGCAGGTTCAGAAACATCAAATACTCCTCATACTTTAACCCTTTAATTCCTGGAATCGTTCCCATGAACCTCCTTTGGACCCTCTCCAATGCAAACACATCTTTTCTTAAATAAGGGGCTCAGAACTGTTCACAATACTCAGAGAGTGATCTAACCATTGCTTTATGAAGCCTCAGCATTATATTCTTGCTTTTATATTCTGGTGCTCTTGAAATGAATGTTAACAGTTGCTTTCCTTATCACCAACCAAACCTGCAAGTTAACCTTTAGGGAATCCTGCATAAGGACTCCCAAGTACCATTGCACCTTTAATTTTTTCATAAACTAGTCTATGCCTTTATTCCTTCTACCAAAGTGCATGACCATACACTTCCCTGCACTATATTCCATCTGCCACTTCCTTGCCCAGTCTCCAAATCTATCTAAGTCCTTCTGCAGACTCCCTGCTTCCTCAACACTACCTGCCCCTCCACCTATCTTTGTATCATTTGGAAATTTGATCACAGTAGCTATCAATCCTGGCAATGACACAGAACATGAAAAGAAGCAGTCCCAATATCAACCGTTACAGAACACTACTAGTCACTGACAGCCAACCAGAAAAGGCCCCCTTTATTCTCACTCTCTGTTTTCTGTCAGTCAGCTAGTATTCTATCCATGCCAGTATCTTTCCTGTAATACCATGGGCTCTTTTAAAGTAGTCTCTTTTAAAGTAGTCTCATGTGCAGCCCTCGGTCAAAGCCCTTTTGAAAATCCAAGTGAGCAACATCGACCGACTGACTATTTCCTCAAAAAATTCCAACAGATTTATTTTAAAAATTTTAATCTTTTTTATTTTATTGCCATATAGTGCAAAATAGGCCCTCTCCGCCCCTCCCACCATGCGACCAAGCAATCCCCCCATTTAATTCCAGCTTGATCACGGGACATTTTATGATGACCAATTACCTTACTAACTGGTAGGTCTTTGGTCTGTGGGAGGAAACTGGAGCACCTGGAGGAAACTCACATGGTCACAGGAAGAATGTACAAACTCCTTAAAGGCAGCAGAGTAAATTGAACAGAGCTGGGTATACTGAAAAGCATTGTGATTTCCCCTTAAGGAAACTATGCCGACGTTGACCTATTTTATCATGTGCCTCCCTTTGGAGGGGAATAAAGTGCCAAGATTCTTCACCAGGACTGGAAAGGAAGAGAGCATAAAACAGAATAAGAAAACAGGGTGAAAGCGATGAGCATAAGCTGGCAGGTGATAGGTAAGACCAGGTAAAGGGGAATCTGGGTGGGTGAGGAAGGGAGTAGCAGGGAAGGAATATGTGGAGCAGGTACAGACTGAAGAATAAAGAATCTAATAGGATGGGATAGTGGACTATGGAAGAAAGGGGAAGAGGAAGGTAACCAGAGGGAGGTAATGGGCAGGTGAGCCAAAGAGAAGGGATGAGATAGAAACCAGAATGGGGAATGGAAAAAGAGAGAAGGAAGGGTGGGGAAAGAAATTGCCAAAAGGTGATGAAATGAATTATGCCATCAGGTTGAGGGCTACCCAGACAGAATATGAGGATGAGGTGCTGCTCCTCCAAACTGAGTTTGGCCTCATGGTGATAGAGGAAGCCATGGACACGCACATCTGAATGGGAATGGGAAGTTGAATTGAAACGGGTAGCCACCGGGAGATCCTATGAAGGTGCACTTCAAAGGTGCTCGACAAAATAGTCCCCCAATCTACGCCAGGTCTAACCAGGAGCTCCTGATACAATATATGACCCTGAGAGACTTGCAGGTGAAGCATCGCCTCACCTGGAAGGACTGTTTGGGGCCTTCAATGGTGGTGAGTGAGGAGGTGCAGGGGCATGTCTAGCATTTGCCATGCTTGCAGTAATAAGTGCCAGGAGAGGGATGAGTGGACAAGAGAGTCACACAGAGAGTGATCCCTACAAAAGGGTGAAGGTGGAGTTGGGAGAGGGAAAGATATGCTTAGAGGTAGGATCCTATTGGAGATGGCGGAAATTATAGAGAATGATGTGCTGGATATGGAGGATCTTGGTTGGTAGGTAAGGACAAGAGGAACTCTTCAGTCTACAAATGCTGGAATCAGAGGCAACACATACAAAATACTGGAAGAACTTAACAGGTCAGGCAGCGTCTATAGAGGGAAATGGTCAATCAATGTTTCAGGGAGACCTTTCACATGCACTGCACCTAAAGGGGCTCAACCCAAGACATTGACTTTCCACATCCCCCCACAGATGCTGTCTGACCTGCTGAGTTCTTCCAGTATTTTGTGTGAAGGTTCAACATTTGTCTGGGTGCCACTTCCCTAAGTTCAATGGTTGAAGCCGGCACAATACCACCTGTTTTTCAAATCCAATCAAAGATGGGAAAATGATATCAGGCTTGGTAATGACACATAGATGCTGAAAATGAATAGAAAGAGCTAAACTCCATAGAACTCAGGTTCAAGCAGGCCTTCACACAGACCCTTCACAATGTGCGTGGGCTCTTCTTCTCCTGGATCTGCCTCTTGAGCCTGACACTGGGAACAATGTGGGTTAGAAACTTAACCAATGTGCTTCTTCCTCAGACTCACAGCTCGCAATTCAACTATCTCAATCCTACCACCCAATTTCTTCATCAGAACACATACCTCTCCACTCGACTTCAGTTTCTGACCACCCCCTTGCTCCCACCACTGGGGCTCTAACCCACCAGGCTTGCAGCCCTGACCACTGACTTCTCCCAGATTTCTCTCACCATGGATCTGATAATCCTACCCATAAATTATCCATTTTCCCTACTTGCTCTGTGGTATTAGAGCAAAGAAAATGTCTAGCGAAAATTTGCAAGATCTATTGCACTGATGCCTTGGGCCTTGAACATTATATAAATCAGCAAAATCATCATGAATCTGATGGCTACTGTCTATTTATACGTGGGCCTTTCCATTCCTTTTCCAATCTCTGTCCTAACTTCCAGGCACTCGCTTCCTTTAGATCATCATTCATGGCTGATCTCTGAGCTGATTAGCACAGAGTACATTAACTGACTGTGAATGTACTAAAGCAGATGTTTCTGACATTCACTAGAGTTTACCACTGAGGTCGGCATTATAACTGTCCCAAGAATTATCACTTTAACTTCGTCTTAGCAAAATCACAGAAATAACAAAGGAAAATGCCCTTGTCTTGATCGGGAAGGTGAGCTCAATATTGAGTCATTTTAGCACCAAGTACAAGGCTGTCATGTAAACTAAGGATCCTGTGCTATCCAGTACTAACTGATCCTTGTATACCTGCTTGATAAACACACACCCAACCATTCAACACATTGGGGATAGGATGCTATTTGTGCTCACCTGAGGATGCTCCTTACCTGAGCCATGACACTTGCCCTCCGACAAGCACTATAATTTCATTTTGTGGGAACAAGTCAAGCCTGTGGGGAGACGGCTATTCATTCATTTGACATTCATTCATTTTGGTTTTACCCATGACTCACTGATGCCACATTGAACTCTGATGCCAGGAACAGTCACTCTTAAATTCAGTTCTAAAAAATTGAAACCAAGTGGTTCTGATGAAACCAAAACATGTTCAGATGATTTATACGTGCTGCACAATTGAATTCACTACATCATTTTTTTTTTATCACTCTTGTGACGATTTAGAGTGTGAAACAAGGTGTCGAAATTAGCCGTACTAGATTTGTTCTGTCTCTTTTAGCCAAGGCAAAACTGGGAAATTTTCCTCACTGTAGGGCAATTGTTGAATGACAGTTCTGGCGTGCAAGTCTTCACTGCAGATACTGTCTGGTTGAGTGGTCTTTATTCTATCAAATATACTCAGCCATTGGTATCACTTAGAGTGAACTGAAGGGGCTGAAGATGTACTTTTGTGATTGTGAAGTCCACAAAGAGATGATTGTGGACTTCAGGAAGGGTAAAACAAGGAAGCATGAGCCAATCCTTACCAAGGGAGCAGAAGTAGAGAGTGAGAGTGACCAATTTCAAGTTCCTGGGTGTCAAGATCTCTGAGGATCTAACCTGCTCCCAACATATTGATGCAGCTATAAAGAAGGCAAGACGTCGGCTATATTTCATTAGGAGTTTGAGGAGATTTGGTTTGTCACCTAAAGCACTTAAAAACTTCTACAGATATATAGTGGAGATCATTCAGACAAGCTGCATCACTGTCTGGTAGGAGTGGGGGGAGGGGGCTACTGCGCAGTATTGAGAGAAGCTGCAGAAAGTTGTAAAATTAGTCAGCTACACCTTGGGTACTAGCCTCTGTAGCATCCAAGACATCTTCAAGGAGCAGTGCCTCGAAAAGGTGGTGTCCATTATTAATGACTCCTATCACCCAGGACATGCCCTCTTCTCACTGTTACTATCAGGACAGAGGTACAGAAGCCTGAAGGCACACACTCGGTGATTCAGGAAAAGCTTCTCCCCTTCTGCCATCCAATTCCTAAATGGACATCGAGCCCATGAATACTACCTCACTTTTATATATTATTTCTGTTTTTGCAATACAGGTATTTTAATTTAACTATTTAATATACATTAAAAACTTACTGTAATTAATCTGTTTATTTATTTATATTTATATTTTTATCATGTATTGCATTGTACTACTGCTGCCAAGATAACAGATTTCACAACGTATGCTGTTGATAGCAAACCTGATTCTGATTCTGATTTTGGCATTCACAGATGGAAACCTAAAATCAGTTGCTAACATTACAAAGGTGAGTGCATTTTAAGAGTACTTAGCAATACACACAAAATGTTGGAGGAACTCAGCAGGTCAGGCAGCATCTACAGAAGTGAGTAAACAGTCAACGTTTTAGGCTGAGACCCTTCATCATGACTGGAAAGGAAGGGGAAAGATGTCAGAGTTGGGGAAGGGGAAGGAGTATGAGCTAGAACCTGATAGGTGAAGCCAGGTGGGTGAGGGAGGGGGCATGATGTAAAAAGCTGGGAGGTGATAGGTGAAAATGGTAAAGGGCCAGAGAAGGAGCAATCTGATAGGAGAGGAGAGTGGAGCAAGGGAGAAAGGAAAGGAGTGGGGCATTGGGGCAGTTGATAAGCACTTGAGGAGAAGCAGTAAGAGGGGGGCCTAAAATTGGCCTCGGGGTGGGGGGGGTGGAATTTACAGAAAGTATGAAAAATCAATGTTCATCCCATCAGGTTGGAGGCTACCTAGACAGAGTGGCCTCATCGTGGCAAATGGACTGACATGTTAGATTGGAATAATTGGAATGAGGATGGGGGTCGGTCACTGGAAAATCCTACTTTTTGCAAATGGAGTGAAAGTGCTCTGCAACGTGGTCCCCCAGTCTAAATCACGTCTCACCAATGTAGAGGAGGTCACATCGGTTGCACCAGCTACAGTAGATGAACCCAACAGATTCATAGGAGAAGTGTTGCCTCATATGGAAGGACTGTTTGGAACCCTGTATGAAGGTGAGTGAAGAGGTAAATAGGCAGGTGTAGCATGTCTTCCACTTGAACAGCGAAGTGTCAGGATAAAGATTAAGTGTGGAGGGATGAATAGTCAAGGGAATCACTACTGGAGCAATCCCTGTAGAAAGCAGAGACTGGGAAGTAAAAATATGTTTCACGGCAGGATCCTGTTGAAGATGGCAAAAGTTGCAGAGGATGATGAGAAAGATCATGGGGAGATTTGTGTGGACAAGAGGGCCTCTATCTCTGTTAAGGCGACGGGAAGATGGGGTGAGCACGGATGTCGGGGAAATGGAGAAGGAGCAGGTGAGGGCAGCATGCTTTTGAAAAAGAAGACATCTCTGATGCCCCGGAAAGAAAAAGCTCATCCTGAGAACAGATGCAGCAGAGACAAAGGAACTGAGAAAAGGGAATGGCAATTTTACAGGACACAAGGTGGGAAGAGGTATAGTCCAGATAGCTGTGGGAGTCATAGGTTTATAAAAGATATTCGTAGACAGTTTGTCTCCAGAGATGGAGATAGAGAGATAGAGAAAGATGAGCTCAGCATGGGTGCATGAGGCAGCACCAATACACTCATTGTTGTAGCACAGAAATAGCTAGAGTTTTTACTTCATTCCCCTCCCCTATCCATCTGCCTTTACGTATCACCTCAAGGTTGCTGGTGAACGCAGCAGGCCAGGCAGCATCTCTGAGCACCTTTGTCCTGAGGGTCTCGGCCTGAAACGTCGACTGTACCTCTTTCTAGAGATGCTGCCTGGCCTGCTGCGTTCACCAGCAACTTTGATGTGTGTTGCTTGAATTTCCAGCATCTGCAGAATTTCTCGTGTTTGCGTTTACGTATCACCTTCTAGCTTGTACTCCTTCCCCTCCCCGACTTTCTTATTCTGGCATCTTTCTCCTACCTTTCCAGTGCGGATGAATAGTCTCAGCCTGAAACATCAACTGTATATTCACTTCCATAGTTGCTGCTTGACCTGTTGAGTTCCTCCATTATTTTGTGTGTGTTGCTCTGGATTTGCAGCATCAGCAGAGTCCTCGTATTTATGAAAAGTACTTAATTGCTTGTAAAAATACTTTGAGATATCTTGAGTAAATGAAATGCGTAAAAGCAAAATGGAACACCCAAAGGTCAATTTTGTTGGAGCGTTTTGTTCAATCCACATATTGTACTTTGCTAGTTCACCCAAAACTTCTGATAAAAGAAGCATTGTCTGAAGTTAATTCACTTTGCACGGCATTACATTGCTTTGGATATACGACATAAGAATCAGCATACTCAGACCAATCCACCTGGTACAATCAACTTGTGGCCCATTTCAACCTTCTCCCATCTTTTCTTGTCTCTGTGTATTCCCCCAATTCACTTCTCCTCAAAAGCTTGGTCTAGTTTCCCCTCAAGTAGAACTTATTATGAGCTTCTGGCAGAGGATTCAATATTTAAACCTGCTCTATAGATAAAGGAGTTGTTTCTGAAATCCCTTGTGAAATTTTTGGTGCCAATGATTTGTCATTAATTAACTCCACGATTGAAGGTTTCTATGTTCCTCATGTACACTTCCACCAAAAGAGGCATGTGAAATTTTTATTTTATATATCCCAATATTTCTGATCAAACCATTGTTTAAGTAAATGTCACCCAGTACTTGTGGCAAGGGGGATTGGAAGTTATAATTATTCTCATAATCTTTTAAAGTTTCTGCTTTTATTTAATTCCAATATTTGCTTTTCAGGAACAATCCCATGTTCTGCTCATGATATAATTTCTCCCTATTTCTGTTCTCAGTTTCTTGCTGTTGCAAGCTTCCTTAGGGATTTTAAATGGAATCAAATGAAACAACAGAATAACAGGACTAACAAAGTGTTAAGCCTTCTTCTATCCTTTTCAAATAGTAAATGCCATGTGTTTGTAAAATTTTCTGTTTTTAACTCCCATGCATTTATTGCATTTTTTTTTCCAGTTCTGTTTTGTCTCCTTTGTTTTGTTTTCTGTCTTGGGAATCAACTTAAAATGTGTGAAATCTGGAATCAGTTTAGTTCAGACGCAGCAGCAAAAATTATTCTGGAAAGTAATCCGATACTACCAATGATTATTGCAATCCATTTAAAAATGTATTGGAAAATTCTGGAATTCATAGGAAAATATGTTATCTGCTTACATTATGGATAACTATGTCCAAATTTATCACGGGTTGCTGCCTGTTAAACGTGTCATGTTGTAAGTAAAGCCTCTAGTCTGTGGAGTGGTGTTGTAATTCCATGTTACAACTTTAAAACTGTAGTCCAAAGAAGCAGGTATTCTGCACTCCACTCCATCCCCACGTCCTTTCTTATTCAATTTTAATTAATTCCATAATGTTAAAACATTATGATTAAATGAGGATCTAATGGATGGCATTAAAATGAGAACTAAATAAAATTTGCATGCTTTGAATTATACCCGACCATCACATTTCACTACATCTGAAGACTATTATAAGGTGGATTGATTTCATCAGCTTTTATATCAGAGGTCCCAAAGAAACCCACAAAATTTTAACAGGACTTGAAGACTAAATGGAAGAAGGATGTTTTCAGTGATGGAGAGTTCAGGAGCAGAGAACAGCCCGAGGATAAGCAGTAAGGTAATTAAAACAGAGAGGCCAAGAAAGCATGAAACTGTGGAATTCTCTGGCACAGAATCTGGTTGAAAGTATATCATCAAATATATTAAAGAAAGAGTTAGACATTGCTGTTAGGGGATCAAGGGATTAAAGGATATAAGGAGAAAGTGGAATTCGATCATCAGACATGATTACATTGAACAGTGCAGTAGAGTGAAAGAGCCGAATAGAATCCTTGCGTTTCGATGTAATGTGGTTAAAAGTTTGCTATGCTTTATTTGTTTAATATATAGAAATATATACTGGAAGCACCTTACACCTTTGAAAGCAAGTGTGTGTCTGTATGTGTTCATGTGTTTCTAAATGTATGCATGTTTTTGCACACATTTTTATGTGTTTGTATGCATGTTTACGAGTCTGTGAGTCACTGCACATGAGAGATGGTTTAACATTTGTGCACACGTATGCATGCTCGCCTGCAGGGCAAAAGGGGAAACGGCAGGTGGGAAAAGTGTAACATCTCAACATCTGTCTTGTTTTGAAATCAGTTCCCAACAGCATCTAAAATAATAATCTATGCTCACCCCTTTAAATTAAACTCTGAGTTAAAACAAATCAATTTACTTCAAAGTATGTAGAGTTATCCTGGAGCATACCAGTAACTTTACCTCAAGATAACCTGTATTTGCACTAGCAGCAAGCATGGTTTACAAATGTGACAACAATAGTGCCAGAATTTTTGACTAATCACAAATGAAATTTGAAGGAAGATTGCAAGAAATGTTAGAAGTTGAAAATCTCTGGCTCCAACTGCTAATGACTCACAATCACTAAATACACTCTAATGGGAGTTCTTTCAAAATGGGAAATCATGAAATGAAGAGCAAATTAATGAAAATTAGAAGAGTTGGATGGAACGATGAAGTACACTGACACAACCTTGCTGGGCATATTCATCCAATTTTGTGTTGTAATATTATAAATTTAATCTACACAATAAAGAAAAACTTGTGTTGAATGCCTTTCATTATATCAGTTTGTTTTTACCAAAAAGGAAATACTTAAGGATTGCAATTAAGATTGAGAGTTCCTGGTGCTTTTGTTTAAGATAATGACACCAGGCAAGCAACTAATACAGTATATGTTAGAAATGCTCAAGTGGTCAGGCAGCATCTGTGGAAAAGAGAAATAATATTTGATGAAAGAACTAAGACCTGTTCCTCCTCCCAGAGGGGCCACCTAAAATGTGGAGTGCTTGCACCATTTTCTGATTTTACTTCAGATTAATGAATCCGCATTATTTTTCATTTTCTTTGGCCAGCAAGCAGGCGAGCCTCCCTTGGAGCAGTACAGCAATGTAGTGGCTAGCTTAAATAGTTTACAGAGCTAATGATCGGGGTTCAACTCCCACCATTGTCGTTAAGGAGTATGTACATTCACCCCATGACCACGTGGCCTTCCTCCGGCTGCTCAAGTCTCTTCCAACATTCGAAAGTTGAACGGCTTAGTAAGTTGTGGGCATACTGCATTGATGCCGAAAGCATGGTGACTCTTGCAGGCTGTTCCAGCACATCCTTGGACTGTCATAAACAAGAGAAAATCTGCAGATGCTGAAATTCAGAGTAACATACACAAAGTGCTGGAGGAACTGAGCAGGCCAGGCAGCATCTATGGAAAAGAGTAAACAGTTGACGTTTCGGGCTGAAACCCTTCGGCAGGACGGACTGGGCACCCTTGGACTGTTGGCTGTTGATGAAAACAACACATTTCACTGTAGATTTTGATGCTTTGATGTACATGTGACAAATAATTCTCATCAGTGATCTTTTCATCTCTCTTACTTCCTGAATCCTGAGCCTTGCTTTGCTTCAGTATTTCAGCGGCTAATCACAAATGCATTTTAAGGCATCTTGTCTGCTGTCATCAACAAATTAAATGAAGCCTTTAGGAATCTAATCCTGACATTTAAAAAACAGCTGCAAGAAATCAAAGTCCAAAAGCATGCAGAAAAAGTATCTCTTTGGATATTTCTCCTGCTTTTCCTGTGAACCTGATTTGAAATTGGGCAGCATGAAGTCAATTGTGCGAATCACAACAAGGGTAGGCTTTCCTTCACTCCTTCCAAAGTTGTTTTTTTTTAACTTTATTTTGACAGTTAAAGGGATGCACAGTGATGAAAACACACAAATAACCAGGTAGCTTAAAGTAAAACCCAATTTATTCAAAATTGTAAAATTATGCCTTATCTGGAAGGATGAGAAAAGTTAGGTTTTTCCTGATTAGCTGAGGGGTGCTTTTATAGAGGTTTATTAAAATAAGAGGAACATAGATAGGAGAGGAAATGTCTTTTTACTGGGCAGAAAGTTCAGAAAGTGGAGAGCATGGCTTTAAAATTGAGGGAGATATTCTGTGAGGTATGTTTTTTACACAGAAAATGGTGGTAATCTGGAGTAAGCTGCCAGAGGAAGTGGCAGAGGCAGCTACAACATTTTAAAAAATAATTTGAACATAGAACATAGAAATTTACAGCACATTATAGGCCTTCTGGCCCACAATGTTGTGCTGACCATGTAACCTACTCTAGAGACTGCCTAGAATTTCCCTAGTACATAGCCCTCGATTTTTCTAAGCTGCATGTACCTATCTAAGTGGCTCTTAAAAGACCCTATTGTATCCGCTTCCACTACTGCTGCCGGCAGTGCATTCCACAAACCTACGACTCTCAGTGTGAAAAACTAACAAGTGGGGTCTGACCAAGGTCTTATATAGTTGTAAATTACCTCACACTGCCAAGAGTCTTACCACTTAGAGTATAATATAAGTGGTCTTCAAATTGGACCTACCAAAATGAACCACTTCACACTTATTTGGGTTGAAGTCCATCTGCCACTTCTCAGCCCAGTTCTTCATCCTATCGATGTCCCGCTGGAACCTCTGACAACCCTCCAGAGTACCAACAACACCCCCAACCTTTGTGTCATGCAAACTTACTAACCCACCCTTCTACCTCTCATTTATAAAAATCACAAAGAGGAGGGGTCCCAGAACAAATCCCTGTGAAACACCACTGGTATGCAGAATACGAACCATCTACAACCACCCTTTACCTTCTGTGGGCAAGCCAATGCTGGATCCACAAAGCAAGGTCTTCTTGGATCCCGTGTCTCCTTACTTTCTGAAGGAGACTGGCATGGGGAACCTTATCAAATGCCTTACTGAAATCCATATACACTACATTCACTGCTCTACCTTCATCAATGTGTTACATGGTTGGCACCACATAGAAATTTGGAAAGGTAATTAGATTGGAAAGGCATAAATGATATGGATCTAATTTGGGGAAATGGAATTAGTGTACAGAGGCATCACAGTCAGCATATATGAGTCCAAATCAAGCATAATTTTCATTCAATCATACACATGAATATAGCCAAATGAAACAACATTCCTCCAAAATACTGTACCAATAGTTACACGCAGCACATATAGCACAAAGCCTTACCTGGTAACGCTCTCCAATTCTTCCTGTGCTACATTAGTGCTGCTCCATGCACCTATGCTGAGCTCATCAATTTCATCAACTTTGCCTCCATCTTCCACCCTAACCTTAAATTCAACTTGGTCCATTTCAGACACCTTGCTCTCCTTTCCCAATCTCTCTGTCTCCATCTCCAGAGACAAACTGTCTATTGACACCTTTTATAAGCCTATTTATTCCCGTGGCAATCTTGACCGCCCCTCTCCCCACACGGCCTCCTGTAAAAATGCAATTCCCTATTCTCAGTTCCCCCATCGCTGCTGCATCTGTTCCAAGGATGAGGCTTTCATTCCACTATATCAGAGATGTCCTTCTTCTTCAAAGAATGGGGTTTACCCTCCTCCACCCACATATCGTCCATATTCCTGCTACCTTATCTGGGATAAAATTCCTCTTGAGCTCACCTACCATCCCATGAGCCTCCGTATCCAACACATCATTCTCTGTACCTTTTGCCATCTTCAACAGGATCATACCACCAAACACGTCTTTACTTCCCCCCACTCTCCGCTTTCTTCAGAGATTGCTCCCTCTGTGATTCCCTTGTCCATTTGTCCTCCCTACTAATCTCCCTTCTGGCACACATCCCTGCAAGTGACAGAGATGCTACACCTGCCGTTTACCTTCTCCCTCACCTGCATTCAGGGCCCCAAACAGTCCTTATAGGTGAGGCAACACTTCACCTGTTAATCTGTTGGGGTCATCTATTTTATCTGGTGCTCCTGATGCAGCCACTCTACCTTGTTGAAACCAGTCGTAAACTGGGGCACCGCTTTGTCAAGCACCTCCACTCCATCCACCAGCAACAGAATTAGCCAGAGGCCAACCTTTTTAATTCCTATTCCCATTCTGACATGTCGGTCTATTGCCTTCTCTTTTGCCATGATGAAGCCACTCTCATATACTGTCTAGGTGGCCTTCAACCTGATGTGATGAACATCGATTTCCCCTTCTGGTAATTTTGTTTCTTTCCTCCTCCCCTTCATTCTTCTTCCATTCCCCACTCTGGTTCCTTACTTCTTCTTTTCACCTGTCTGTCACCTCCCCCTGGAGCCCTTCCTTCTTCCGTTTCTCTCATGGTCTACTCTCCTGTCCTTCTTCTCCAGCCTTTGACCTTTCCCACCCACCTAGCTTCACCTATCATCTTCGAGTTAATCCTCCTCCCCCTCCCCCCACATTTTAATTTTGGCATTTTCCCCCTTCCTTTCCAGTCTTGAAGAAGGGTTTTGGCCCAAAATGTCATTTCTATAGATGCTGCCTGACCTGCTGAGGTCCTCCAGCATTTTGCGTGCATTGTTCTAGACTTCCAGCATCTACAGAATCTTTCATGCGTTCATATAACACAAGTCATTAATACAGCAGAAAAAAACATACAGTCTCAAAAATAATAGCCCAAGTCCTTGAGTGTCATGGCCTAAACGTTTATGGTGCATGGGATGTTGCTCTGGAGCCAAGCTTTTGCAAGAACAAGCACATAGTTGTCCTCATCATGCACTACTGCAATTGCAGACAAACATAATCCAGCTTGTTTTCCACCAAGTGAACACTGGAGGGAAGCACTGACAGGATGGGCCAGTCCCCAAACCAGCGCAGACTGCAACTGTTCCCCACGTTGCCCCTGGCGTCACCACCCATGGGTGGCTGCAACGAGAGACCCTAGTCTGCACTACAACTGAGGCCACGCAGCACCTCCTTCTGTCGGTCTCAGCAATGAACCAGTGAACTGGACTTGCAGTATTCTATATTGCCAATGTCCAACAGGGTCTTGCGATCACAAGGAAAACATCCAAGACAACCGTTTGTGCTGTTTGTTGGACTGTGCACCATCTTCGTGCAACGCCTCTGACACTTTCCTCCTCAGGTGGCTGTAGCTGCCAGCAACATGGTGCGCAATAAGTCCAGCTCTACCACCATCGAGCAGCTCATCAGTGGGACTGATCTGCAGAACTTTATGTTCTCAATATGCAGCAGTGCCTTGTGACCACAAAAAAAGATGCAAAAGGCACACTTACACCTTTGTTTGGACTCAGTCTGGCTGCTGCGACTGGGAGCACAGCCATCTTACTGAAAGGTGGACGGAAAAGGCCTATTTCTAGGCTTTACAATTCTATGGAGTCAAATTATGAAAGAATATGTTACTATTTAAGTGATTCTTTATATTTCAAGCAATATTCTTTAAAACAATAAGTAGAATGTACTCCTAGCACAGGAATGTTTTAAAAGAAATTCCATCCAAGTGCTATTACAGTTTTGCAGCAGATTGCACTGTGTTGTGGTATGGTAATGACAGACAGCCATGAGCAATGGCAACCGTAAAGCATATCCTCAGGATATTTATACTTCAACTAGCCAAATAAGCTCCTCAGATGTTTTGCATGTAGAACATCTTTTTTTCATGGAACTGAAGTATTTTAGAAGATTGCATTCAAATGCGGGTGCCAACCAATGTGCAATTGATAGACTTTTTCAATAACATATCATATGGCTGCTTTGCTTTAAAAAAGCAAAATATTTTTTTTGTTTTACTTTATGGTAATATTCACAAAAATAACATTATGGTGGATTTATGTTCGTTTTACTAGGTTCCAAATCAATGAAAAGTTATCTTCTTACAATTACTTAATAACTTACTTGGCAGGTGCACCCAGTGCAGCCTTTCTCTATTTTCCCCATCTATCATGTCCTGTAACCCTGATCTTTAAGTATGTCACACTTCTGCTACCTGGTATCTCATGGTATTTTTACATTTTTTGGGTGAAGGGGGTGTGACATGGTAGAGTAGTGGTTAGCACAATGCTTTACAGTATGAGTGACCCAGGTTCATTTCCCACTGTTGACCTGAAAAAAGTTTGTACATGAACTGTGTGGGCTTCTTCCAGGTGCTCCGGTTTCCAGTTTTAAAAAAAATATATATATAATACATAAACAAACACATAATTAGATAGATAAATAGACAAGCAGACAGTCATGGATTTCTTTCTCATTGTAAGGTTATCACATTTCCCGCAGGACAAAAAAACTTCCTGGAAATTTGCACGCTTGTGTGCCAGGTGTGCCTGGTAGTATGGAAGTTCCTTGGGATTGAGTGCCCCTGCAGTTATGCATAAGTGTACAGTTGACGACAGCCATGAATGAAAATTGGGCCTGCTCTCATTGTTCAGTTTGGCCTTGAATGCAGTCGGACATCATGTAATTATGTAAATTGTGAACCCTGAGGACAGAGATGCCCTTGACAGCAATGCAGGCAGCAGGTGCCCTTCTTCCAGTCTGCTGATGTCAGTTACCAGCTGAGATGTTGCATCAGAGGAAATTTCTGATAAAGGTTCTTGGCTCGAAAGGTCAACTGTTTATTGCTGTTTATTTCTGTTCATAGCTACTGCCTGACATGCTGAGTTCCTCCAGCATTTTGTGTCCATTACTCAAGATCTCCAGCATCTGCAGGGTCTCTTGTGTCGCCGAAGAATCTTATGCACAGGAACACAGGAGGCTACAGCAAGTGGCAGACACAGCCAGTTCCATCGTGATTACAGTTTTCCTTACCAGCAAGGACACCAATATGAGGCAAACCTCAGGAAGGCCACACCCATCACTAAGGACTCCAACCATCCAGGCTATGCCCTCCTCTTGATACCGCCATGAGGCAGATGATACAGGAGCCCGAAGACTCACACCTCAAAATTCAATACCAGCTTCTTCTGCATTGCCATCAGTTTCTTGAACCGGCCTGAAAAATCTTATTACCACCTCAGACTATTTTTTCTCTCTCTCTCAATCATGTATTTGTGTCATCCTGTTTTTTTTTGTCATTTAAGTTACAGACAATGTATTTAATTTAAATTTATTTTAACTTATGTTTGTCATAGAACAGTACAGCACAGGAAAAGGCCCTTCAGTTTGTTCATACTGTCTTCAAACTTACTAACCCACCCATCTACATTTTCATCCAGGTCATTTATAAACTTTACAAATAAGAGAGGTGCCAGTATAGATCCCTGTGGAACAACACAAGTCACAGCCCTCCAGCCAGAATAAGTCCCCTGAAGCATTGCCCTCCATCTTCTCTGAGTAAGCTAATTCTAAATCCAAACTGCTAATTCCCCATGGATCCCGAACATCTTAATCTTCTGGATGATACTCCCATGACGGACTTTGTCAAGCATGTGACTGTCATCTATGTAGACAACATCCACAACTCTACCTTTATCAATCACCTCCTCCAAAAACTCACATTTTAGTAAGAGATGACTTGCTCCACATAAAGCCATAGTTTTCAAACCCATGAAAACTACATTGGTGAAGTTTTTGTCACCGATTTACAGGAAAGATATAAACAAGGTTGAAAGAGTGCGGAGAAAATTTACAATGATATTGCCAGGTCTGGAGAACCTGAGTTATAGGGGGAGTTGGAATAAGTTAGGACTATATTCTTTAGAACGTAGAAGACTAAGAGGAGATTTGACAGAGATATACAAAATTATGAGGGGTATAGATAGGGTAAATGCCAGCAGGCTTTTCCACTGAGATTGGGTGGGACTACGACCAGAGGTCATGGCTTAAGGATGAAAGGTGAAAAGTTTAAGGGGAACATGAGGGACAACTTCTTCACTCAGAGGGTCGTGACAACGTAGAATGAGCTGCCAGCACAATTGGTCCATGCGTACTTGATTTCAGCATTTAAGAAAAGTCTGGATAGGTACATGGATAGTAGGGATATGGAGGGCTATGGGCCTGGTGCATGTTGATGGCAGTTAGCAGTTTAAATGGTTTCAGCTTGGACTAGATGGGCCAAAGGGCCTGATTCTCTGCTGTACTTCTCTATGACTCTAAAATATTCATAAATCCTATCCTCAAGAATTGTCTCCAGTAATTTCATCCTACTGACTTGAGATTTGCCAACCTATAAAAGTAGTTCCAACAATTGACGCTATTTCCCTTCTCGAATAATGGAAGAACAAATCTGCTGAATGTTTGTAATAATCTGTGCAGCTGCTGCAAAATCTAATTTTCATGGCATTATACCCAGTGTATGTATACCTATGACAACAATAAACTTGAAATTGACTGAAAATCTGAGCCTCTTAAAACATTGGACACACCAAGTGAACTCAGTCTCTGAGTTTTTTTTC
Organism: Mobula hypostoma; assembly: GCF_963921235.1. Lineage (NCBI taxonomy): Eukaryota > Metazoa > Chordata > Chondrichthyes > Myliobatiformes > Myliobatidae > Mobula > Mobula hypostoma. The sequence goes on from NC_086117.1 coordinate 30,653,489, forward strand.
CACAAGAAAATGCCTCTGCTGCTGTCTTCCATATTATCATGTTTTCTACTGCCACCTCCTCTAAAGGCTTCTCTGTACTGTACTTCATCTTTGATGATTCCTCTCAAAGGTGGAATGGAGGTGTCATTGATGGTCGTATTGTTGCTGAACATCTATCCTACTGTGATTCATTAAACCCCCAAAACAAACAAAGCAAACTCTCAGAAAGGGTACAGGGAGCAATCTCTTTGTCATGAGCAAGGGATTTGAAGAGAGCTCTGCAAATTTTTTTCAGTATTCCACGATTTCAGTTCAGCAATCATCACCCCTCAACCACCCAAAGAACATTGCTACCTTGACTTCTCTCGGTAGTTTAAGGAAGCCCCAAAACTCACAAATGCAATGTTGAAACTTTAAGATTGCTCTCAGTAGATGTTAATCAGCAACCTGCCCCTCTTGAATTTACACACAAGCAGTTTAACTCATTCAAATTAAACGCAGGAATTGCGGATTGGAGCCAACTGCCTGAAGTGCTTACAATTTTGCTGACTTTAACCTCAGACCCTAACCCCACCCATTGCCCCAGGTTAAAAATCACCAACAGCCTTTGCCTTGGCAGGAGAGAATGTTCCCCATGTCACCTCTGACAAAACTTATTTCCTCCTATATGTCAATGCAGTTTAAGAGCAGATTACCAGTAAGTAAAATCATTATTATAACGGTAAAGCTTGACTAAACCTTGCCAGAGATTAAGCCTTATCTTTTCAACAGTAATATTAAGTCTGCATACATACACATAAACACACACACACACACATATGTGTGTGTGTGTGTATATATATATATATATATATATATATATATATAAAAAATATATATATATATCTACAGTACCTATGTATCTATTTTTTTTGTCATAAAGATGACAAGTGCAAAAGTTGATCATCATGTCCCTAAGTCAGGGGAACATGGATTGAGGTTTGTGCTATTGGGTAAAGGTTCACAGTGACTGTTACACATGGAAGATAAAGGTTTTTAACTAATGTCTTCAGGAGTAGAATAGCCAGCCAATAGTAATGACAAAACTCAGCCATGACTAATGAACACTCATGAAGTCTCCAGGAAAGCTTCCGGAGAGTGAAAGATAGGAAAAGAAAAATGGTATTAAACGGATATCAAAACTACATGGTTAAAATTTAACATCGATATTGTAAGTACCACTGGATTTCTGTAGGATGAATTTCAGTCCTTCTTCATTAGTAGGAAATATCACAAGGGAGATAAATTCATCTTTGGTCACCAGAAGTTACTTGGTGCGATGGTCTTGGCTGCTATTTGTATGCCCTTTCTCGCATTCAGTATTACTAATGCTCATTTACACATACATACACACACACACACATATATATATATATATATATATATATAATGTGTTTGTGTGTTGTGGCAAGATATAGAAATAGATTGCCAGGTCTTTCTTCCTCACAGATACTGCTGCTGTCCAGGTTGGAACCCAGCTGAGTTTGAGCTCAGGACCAACCGACTCGAAGTCCAGTGCTGATGCCACTACACCACCAGACAGTCCATATTTTTATATGTGATTTTTGTTTGTGGATCTAAATTATAAACAATGAAAGGAATGATCATTGTTCTCAAGTGTTGAAAAAAATGGGAGATCACATAAAACAGAGAAGAAAGAGCAATACATGAGCATTAATAATACTGAATGTGAGGAAGGGCATACAAACAGCAGCCAAGACTGTCGTACAAAGTTACTTCTGGTGACCAAAGATAGATTTATCTCCCTTGAGATATTTCTTACTAATGCAGAAGGATTGAAATTCATCCTACGGAAATCCAGTGGTACTTACAATAACTATGTTTAATTTTAACCATATAGTTCTGATATCCGTTTAATACCATTTTCCTTTTTCTATCTTTCACTCTCCAGAAGCTTTCCTGGAGACTCCATGAGTGCCTGTTGGCCTCTGGTGATCATTAGTCATGGCTGGGTTTTGTCATTACTGTTGGCTGCCTATTCTATTTTTGAAGACATTAGTTAAAAACCTTTATCTTCCATGTGTAGCAGTAACTCACTGTGAACCTTTAGCCAAACAGTACAAACCACAGTCCCTGTTCCCCTGACTTCAGGACATGATGACCAACTTTTGCACATTAATTGCCAACTTTATGATAAAAATGGATACAATATGGGATGTTTTTCTGGTATTTATTGTTCAGCTACACACACTGTAATTTCTTAAGTTTTTGCAGGGAACTCCAATCAGATATATTGCAATACTGGAAGACAATGCATAGAAAACAACAATTGGTGAGATTTTTAGATTTTAGAGAAATCAGGGGACATGGAATTAGTGAAATGATGCTAAAGTAAATATGAACAATGATTGAGCAGGCAAAAGAGGACAAGTGGCCTATTCCTACTTCTATTGCTCATATACAAAAGGGTTAGTTGTATTTTAACAGAAGAAAAATGCTCCAGGTACAGAAAATATAAAATAAAGAAACAGAAAAGGCTGTAAATCTTTAGCAGCTTAGGCACCATCTGTGATGGGAGACTGTTTCTTGTCAGTAGGTTTTGATTAAAGCTCACTAACCTGACAGATTAATAAAAATTTCCCTCTCTACAGATGTTGTCCAATGAGCTGGCTGCTTTACTTCTGTTTTGGTAGATCCCCACAAAGTACTGCCGTCTACCACAGGCAGCATTTCTTGTGATCTGGAGGATCTATCCAAGGGCTACACATAATTGTAATCACAAAGAAGGCACAAAATTGCCTCTTCTTTTTTCTGAAGTTTTCATAGATTTGGCACGTCACCAAGATCTATGAAAAACTTCTATAGGTGCACAGTGCAAAGTATCCAAACTGATTGCATTACAGCCTGGTATGGAAACACCAATGCCCAGGGGCAGAAAAGACTAAAGAAAGCAGTGCATACAGCCCAGCCCATCACAGAAAATGTTCTCTTCACCACTGAGTAGATTTACAGGGAGCACTGCCAAAACAAAGCAGCATCTATCATCAAAAATCCACACAATCCAGACTGTAACCCCTTCCAGCTCCTACCATTGGGAAGCGGGTACTTAAGCCTCAGGTCTCACACCACCAGGTTCAGGAAGAGTTATTATCTTACAATAATCAGGCTGCATGGATAACTTTAATGACAACTACTCTGAACCAATTTTACAACCTGTAAACTCACTTTCAAAGTCTCTTTACAACTCATGTTCTGAACATTATTTTTTGTTTGCACAGTTTGTTATCTTTTGTTGGTTGTTTGTCAGTCTTTGTCTGCTTATGCATTGTTTTTCACAAAATTCTTTCATATTTTTTCACTGTACATGCCTGCAAGAAAATGAATGGCAAGGTTGTATGATAACAAACACATACTTCCATAGTAAGTTTACTTTGAATTTTTGTTTTGGATTTTGTTCTCCATCTCTGGGATTGAGAAGGCGGGTAATAATTTGATCATATATGAGCACTGTAATCCATAATAAATAGATATTAAATGACAATTATCTGATTGTTCTCAGCAAAACATCGATTAGTTGTGTAGTACCCCTTAGCATTCACCTAGTTACGGGTAGGAAAGAAGTTAATTGTAGCATTACTTCTAAGGAGCCAATAAAAAATGACTGAATATAAAACCCCCTCTTTATCAGCTGGTGGTGATTAACATCTTGCCGATTTTTGTTGTAGTAACTGGTTGATTGAACAAGTACAGATTTTCTATAAATCCCCTAGCAACTTCTCAATTTCCTGCACCGTGTTAAGTAGGCGTACAATGTCATGTAAATCTGATCAAAACTGCTTCCAGACTTGTAATGGAAGTGAAGTTGATATGCAACAAAATTGCCTGTAACTTAATTTTGAAATAGGCAGCGCTAGTGCTTTTCTGTTTCGATCACAATGAATAGAAAATGTAGACTAACTAACCGGAATCAAAGAATTGAGGGTAAACTCTTTCCTTGCAAAACCAGCCTTGATGAAGCCAATGAAAGATTAAATTGCTAACAGTCATGAAATTGTGTGCTTCATTCAAGAGCTTCTGATTAATTTAATACCAATAAGCAAAAAATTCCACTTCTATTAGTCAATAACCTTTTTCCTACCCAGAATTCTGATCAGTGCTGATTATATCATGGTAATCCAGATGTTGTAAACAACAATGTATAGAATTCTCTAACCAGATAAATATTCATCAATTGGGAAGTTTTCAGATAATAGAATTTAATGTAATGTAACATTAGACCATCACTGTTGATTTTTAATTTGTTTAAAATGAACTATTTTATATTCATAAAACAGTTTTTTAATGCTCACGGAAAGTAGATAATTTGGAAGACAAATACATAAGTTTTCTTGTAAAGGAAAAAATATATTTTCAAAATGTCAAAACAGGCCTGCATTATGGCAACAAGTATTATTATAGTGGTACTAAGAATAAATATATTTATTTTCAAAAAGTGTCATGAATACTTACAGATTATTGAAATAGTAGTGCATCGTTCATTATGTGCCATATTGTATGACATGGACGATCATGCTCTTTCCATGACCATAATTGTTCCTGGCAAATTTATCCACGGAAATGGTTTGCCATTGCCACCTTCTGGGCAGTGCCTTTACAAGACGGGTGACCCAAACCATTATCAATACCTTTCAGAGATCGTCTGCCTGGTGTCAGTGGTCAAATAGCCAGGACTTGTGATATGCACCAACTGCTCATACGAGCATCGACCACTTGCTCCCATGGGTTCAAATTACCCTAACCATGGGGGCTAAGCAGGCGCTACACCTTTGCCAAGGAAGACCAGCAGGCTAGCGGAGGGAAGGGGTGCCTTACACCTCCTTTGTAGGATGCATTTCCAACCTGCCACTCAAATAGATCACAGCAATCCTATTTTGTACTTCATTTTAATTAATCTTCCAGGCATTGAGCAGCAAGCTAACACCATCTTTGGATGCAGGAAATTTAAATGTACTTATAGAAAGAAAAGATCTATTTAAAAAAACAAACAAACAAGTGTGCATTTGACCAAACAGAGGAGCAAGTTTACTGCAGAGCTGTGAAGAAATAGAGTCATAGAGTCATAGAAAAGTACAACACTGAAATAGGCCCTTTGGCCTATCTAGTCCATGCCAAAAATATTTGAACTGTCTACTCCCATTGACCTGTACTGGAACCATAGCCCTCCAAACCCCGACCATGCATCTACTAATCTAGACTTCTCTTAAGCATTGAAATTGAGCTAGCATGCACCACTTGTGCTGGCTGCTCATTTCACACCACTTTGGGCCTCTGAGTGACAAGGTTTCTCCTCGTTTTCCCCTTAAACTTTTCACCTTTCCCCTTAACTCATGATCTCCGGTTGTAGTCCCATGCCACCTTAGTGAAAAAAGCCTGCTTGTATTAACCCTATCTATACTCCACAAAAGCTTGCATACCTCTATTAAGTCTCCTTTCAATCTTCTACATTCTAAGGAACAAAGTCCAGACCAATTCAATCTTTCCTTATAACTCAGGTTCTCCAGACCCAGCAACATCTTTGTAAGTTTTCTCTGTATGCTTTCAATCTTATTTACATCTTTCCTCTAGAAACCACACACAATACCCCAAATTAGCCTCAGCAATATTTTATACAGCATCAACATCAAATGTTCTATATTAAATATTTTGATCTTTGACAGCCAATGTCCAAAAAACTTTCTTTATGACCCTATCTACCTGTGACGCCAGCTTCAACAAATTATGGACCGGTATTCCCAGATCCCTTTGTTTTACCGCACTCTTCAGTGCCCTACCATTCACTGTGTAAGACCTATCCTGGTTGGTCCTGCCAAAGTGCAAAACCTTGCACGTGTCTGCAAATGGGTGCACATTTTTTTTCTAAAATTACTGTGGCATTAATCACATTAAAACTCATATAATGGAGATAAAAGGGGTGCAAAAATTGATTTGTGTTCCAGTTCATTTAGTCTTCCAAGAAATGAGCAGCAAACTCCATGAGAAACAACACTAGTGATGATCAAAGGCTGTTCTTCTATGCTGGCAAAGAAACTAATTCCTCTTTTTTATGTAATTACCATAAAAGATGGAGAAATTTTACAGCTTACATTATTTGAGAACTTGGCCCCAAAAACATAGAATGTTTTAAAATTCTTTTTTGATTTCTTACTTTTTTGAAGAAAATATGTTTGCTTCATCAAAGCCAAACATATGGCTGAAAATCCTGGAAAATTTCTAGAACTTAGTATTTACAGACAATTTCCAGCTTTTCATACCAGTAATTTTGTTCCCGTTTTATATATTTGATGAGTAACACAGCCTAATCATTTCTTTTCTTGAATCACAGAATTTTCAGGATTAAGAAAGAGATAATTTTGTCTCTTCAGGATCTTTCTCTCCAAGATGACAATAGATTTTCTGGAAGATTCCAAGAGGGTTAAGGATAATGGAGTTCATATGGGTAAGTGGGATTGAGGTGCAAGTCAATATGTACTCATTCAAGAGACCACTTGTTAATTTGATGGGATGGAGGCAAATCTGCAAACTCCTACTTAAAACCCATTGCTAGTTGCCCTTGAGGTGGTGGTCTCCTTTCTTGAACTTTAATAGTTCCTCTATTGAAAGTGCACCCACAATAATGTGTAGTGGTTCACCTTTGACAAACAAGCAGCAATATACTTCTATGTCCGGATAATGTGCGACTAGAAGGAACTTGCAGGCAGTGATGCTCTGACATGCATAATGCCACTGATCTTCTTGGTGACAGAGCCTGAACTTTTGGGAGTTGTGGTCAGATGTTTTTCCCGGCACCCCAGCATTGTGTTCTTGGAGTGAGCTGAAAAGTCCTAATTTCCACCTTAAACTACACAGTTCCACAAAAAAGATTGTGAACCCTTTGTAATCACCTGGTTTTCTGCATTAATTACTCATATAATGTAGTCTGATCTTCATCCAAGTCACAATAATAGACAAACACAATCTGCCTAAGCTAATGATATGCAAATAATTGTACTTTTCAGGTCTCTATTAATAGCATTCCCTTAAATTGCACTATTATGTCTTTAGGATTATTTTGTTTATTTTGTCGTATAAATTATGTATCATTTGTTAATTTAAGTTTAAGTAATTTATGTTTGTCAAGTTTGCATGTCTCCAAGAGTTATCCCTATACTTCCCACTGAGTTGTACTATCTTGATTTTAAAATTTTCATCTACCTTTCATATCCTGCCATGGCATTGCCCATCTATCCTTGTCATCTCCTCAAGTTCCAAAGATTTCCTCAATTCAGGTACACCCTGGATTTTAATTGCTCCACCTAGAATACTCAAACCTTTAGCCAACTAGTTCAAATATCTGGAATTCCATCTCCTTTAAGATGTCTCTTTACACCTGCTTCTTTAAGCAAACATTTAGTTGGCTTTCATAATGCTTTCGGTGGCTCAGTGAGCTATCTTGAGATATTTTATTGTATTAGAAGTGCTGCGTAAACGGTAATAGTAGAGGAATGGTGTTGTTGAAACTGTCTTTATCATTTTAACTATCTGTTTTTGAGGTAATCTAAACCTCTGTTGCATGGGTCCCAGTTCATTTCAAGTCCTACTCAACCTTTACACTGGAACTGTGCTGATCCTGGATCTCCCAGTGGCAACACATTTTATTCCACGTCCCATTCCTGTTCTGATATGTCTATCCATGGCCTCCTCTACTGTCAAGATGAAGCCACACTCAGGTTGGAGGAACAACACCTTATATTCCATCTGGGTAGCCTCCAACCTGATGGCATGAACATTGGCTTCTCTAACTTCCATTAATGCCCCTCCTCCCCTTCATAACCCATCCCTTATTTATTTATGTATTTATTATTTTTTCCCTTTTTCTCTCTCTCTGTCCCTCTTACAATAACTCCTTGCCTACTCTCCATCTTCCTCTGGTGCTCCCCTCCCCCTTTCTTTCTCCCTAGGGCTCCTGTCCCATGATCCTGTCCCTTCTCCAGCCTTGTATCCCTTTTGCCAAACAACTTTCTAGCTCTTAGCTTCATCCCTCCCCCTCCTGTCATGGAGTTTGTGCTGCCAATCACCCCATCAATTCTAATCTGATTCTATTCTTCAGATATTTTCTTTCTTTCAAGTAGCTTCCCTGATTCTGCCATCCACCTGCACACTCGGGGCAATTTGCACCTATCAGTCTTTGGAACGTGGGAGGCAATCAGGATTGAACCCAGTTTGTTGGAGCTACGAGGCTGCAGTTTTACAAGCTGAGCTACTGTGCCACATCCTACCTATCTGAATCCACAGTTGCTGTATTTAGCCTCTGATTGAGTCATTTATCATTACTTCATTTAAGAAGGATGTACAGTGTTGTGGCTGGTACTGAACACCTTACTTTTGCTTGTTCATAAGTATAAAAGTGTGTAATCACAGACATACATCAAGATAAATTGAGATAGCTGGAAAGAATGCAATGTTTCAGGTTGAAACTTGAAATATATAGAACGCAGCTAAAGAGAATGTAGATGATTCTCTGAGTGGAATCTATTGCAAATTTCTAATGAAAACGACTTGCACATTATTTAGCGGTTTTACATAAAAATCTGAAAGGTACAATGTAAACAACAACTATATTTATTGAGACAAGACCATCAGGACTGGAAAGGAAGGGGGAAGAAGCCAGAATAACAAGGTGAGGGGAGGGGGAGGAGGACAAGCTAAAAGGTGATAGGTGAAGCTAGGTGGGTAGGGGAGTGGCGATGAGAAAAGAAGCTAGAGGTGATAAGTGGAAAAGGCAAATTGCTGGAGAAGAAGGAATCTGATAGGAATGGAGGATGGACAATGGGAAAAAGGGGAAGAGGAGTGGCACCAGGGGGTGGTGATAGGCAGGTGAGGGGAAGAGGGAAGAGTGGGGAATAGAGTGGAAAAGAAAAGAAGAAAAGAAAAATACCACAAGGAGAAATTAACTTCCATCAATGTTTGGGTTGGAGGCTACCTGGACGGAATATGAGGTCTTGCTCCTCCAAACTGAGAGTGGCCTTGTCATGCCAGAAAGAGTCCATGGACTGACACGTCGGAATGTGAATCCGGATAGGAATTAAAACAGTTGTCTGCTTGAAAATTCTACTTTTTGTGGAAGGAGCAGAGGTGCCCGACAAAGCAGTCCCCCAATCTACACCCGGTCCCACCAATGCAGAGGAGGCCGCATTACTAGCACAGGATACAGCAGACAACCCCAAAAGTTTCATAAGTGAAGTGGAGCACTGTTAACATACATCCTGTTAATTCATGAATGTTCACAAGTAGCCACATTTAATTTATAAGCTTAGATGGTATTGGCAGGTATCAGTAAATAGAGTCCGTGAAATTTCCCAACTCCGGAAAGAATCATAAATCCAGAAATTAAATTGAGAATAATGATGCTTCTTACCATTATAATGGAGGAATCTGAGAACAATAAGTAAAGTATGTGCAGTAAATTAGAAGCTGTCTGGTGAAAATTAATTAATGCAAAGATCTACAGTACATATGCAACAGCCATCAGAATCAAACAAAATTAAGTTTCTGTCCTGAGGCATAATGAAAACAATCTGACAGCATACTATTCTTTTTCTTGGCATCTTGCTGAAGAAACAAAGGCATGAGATATGTTTTAAAGCACAGAGGTATTTGGCTTTGAAATAAGAATTCTAACAGTGGGCTCTGTGATAAGAATGCACAGACACAAACTGACTTCCACTCAACATAATGGGTCTGGTAACATACACAGGCTGGCAGCATCCATTGAAATGAATAAACAGTCGACGTTTTGAGTTGAGACCCTTCATCAGGACAGGAAAGAAAGGGGGAAGATGCTAGAATAAAAGGGTAGAGCTAGGGGAAGGAGGACAAGCTAAAAGGTGACAGGTGAAACTAGGTGCGGGGGGGGGAGGGGGGATGAAGTAAGAAGCTGGGAGGTGACAGGTGGAAAAGCAAAGGGCTAGAGAAGGAATATGATAGGAGAAGAGAGTTCACCATGGTAGAAAAGGAAGGAGGAGGCGCACCAGGGGAAGCGATGGGCTGATGAAAAGAGGTAAGAGATCAGAAATGGGAATAGAAGAAGAGGGAAGGGGAGGAAAAAATACTGGAAGGATAAATCAATGTTCTTGCCATTAGGTTGGAGGATGGGTGTGATTATGGATAACTTCTATTAACTACTCCTTACTTTTGATGTTTATAACAACAATTAGAAATGGCATCAGTAAAAATCAGTTGCTTCCCTGTACGATGCCAATAACTTCAAGTAGATGTGGCAGAGAAGTCAAAAACCAGAAGCAATGACTTCTGTGCATTATTGCAATTTTAAAGCTATGTTAGTCTTGGAAGACAAGAAGCACGAGAGGAGGAGTAAACCATTTGGCTATTCAAGATCATGTTGATGCGATAACTAAGTGCCATTTTCTGGCACTGTCTCTTTATCCCTTAAATTCTCAATGGAAGTCTATCAGTGTCTGTTTTGAATCAACTCCAGTTATTGACGCTCTAAGGATTAAACATCCTGAGGGAAACAATTTCTTCTTATCTTAGTTCCAAATGGCCAACTTCTTATTCTGACACTGTTCATCACTGACTCTGGATTCTTACAACCATAGAACCATAGAAAACTACAGCACAGAAAACAGGCCACTCAGCCCTTCTAGTCTGTGCTGAAATATTATTCCGCTAGTCCCATTGACCTGCATCCAGTCCATAACCCTCCAGACCTCCCCCATCCATGTACCTATCCAATTTATTCTTAAAACTTAAGAGTGAGCCCGCAGCTCATTCCACACTCCCAGTGGTCCCCAACCTCCAGGCCACGGACCGATACCGGTAGCCGGAGCGCACCCAGCACATCTTTAAGAAAAAAGTCAAAATAAACAAGCTAATTAATTAGGTGCCGCCTGGCACTTAAATGTCGGTCCAGGTCAGAGGCGATTGCCGATTTCACTTGCTCTATGCGATGTTCACTTCTCTTTCCAGGGCGCTGGAGCCTTTAGCTGTTCCATTGTTTGGTCAATTTAAATGCCAGCTCAGACGGGCTGAAAAGACAGGGCTGTCAGGATTGAGGAGACATGTTGAATCTACACAAACTTCTAATAAAGTATAGGCACTACCGTGCTTTCTTTTTAATGACAGTTACGTGCTGGTCCCAGGACAGATCCTCTGAGACTTTTCAGAGAGAGAAATGTCTATCCTTAATGCCGAAGAATTTAAAGTTATTGGCCCTCTCCACTTCAGTTCTTCTAATGAAGACTAGCTTCTGGGCGGCACCTAATTAATTAGTTTGTTTATTTCGGCTTTTTACTTAAAGATGTGCTGGGTGCGCTCCGGCTACCACTGCAGCCCTTCATGCTTCGCGGCCCGGAGGTTGGGGTTCACTGCACACTCCCACCACTCTCTGAGTGAAGAAGTTCCCCCTAATGTTCCCCCTAAACCTTTCTCCTTTCACCCTAACGCCATGTCCTCTCATATTTATCTCTCCTAATCTAAGTGGAAAGAGCCTTTTCACATTTACTCTGTCTATACCCCTCATAATTTTGTAAACCTCTATCAAATCTCCCCTCATTCTTCTACGCTCCAAGGAATAAAGTACTTAACCGGAAAACATCCTCTCTGCATCCAGCTTGTTGTAACCTATAAGATTTTAAGTGTTTCAGTGAGAAAGTCAGAGGCAAATTAATCTTAAAAAGGTCCTTGGGTCCTAGTCTGCATCAACCATCAAGCACCTATTTGCACTAATCCCATATTTTCCCAACTCTCTCATCATCTCCCTTTAGATTCTGTCACTCACCTTCATACTTGGGGCAAATTATAGTGGCCAATTAACCTCTTAGCTGATGAAACTACCTGTCCTGATGATGAAGTGTGTCAGTCTGAAGCATCAACTGGTCATTTCTCTCCACAGGTGCTGCCTGACCTGCTGAGATCCTCCAGCATTTTGTGTTGTGTTGCTCAATTTAAATTCAGTTAATTTAATCGGTTTTGATGCCTTATGTTTTGGAATTTGTTAAACATTCTTTTTCAACTATTAATATTTTCTGTGTGTTTAAGTACGTTTGGCAGCTACTGCAGCTGGAGAGAAGGCCAAAACTTTCTTTGGAGTGCCACCGACCACAAATGCTGAGGAGCACAAGGATGAAGAACATTGTGTACAGGATTACCCCAGATTATGCTGCAAGTGAGAGCACAATCCAAATGCAGCTGGACAGCGGTCATGAGGCCTGTGCCACATCATCGGGCTTTTCTCTTCAATTAAAATGTGCTTGGAAAGGAACCACCTGAAACATTTTCTTCTTGCAAACGACAAACAATCTCTCACTAGCATAAAGATGAGAAAATCAGCAGATGCTGGAAATCCAAGCACCATGCTCAGGATGCTGGAGGAACTCAGCAGGCCAGGCAGCATCTATGAGAAAGAGGAACCAGTCAACACTTTGGGCCAAGACCTTTCATCAGGACTGGAATAAAAGATGAGAAGTTCAGTGATGGGTGAACTTGCTGCCTCACAGCTCCAGTGTTTCTGGAACAATTCTGATCTCTGGTGCTGTCTTTGTGGAATTCATGTTCTCCCTGTGGCCTCCTGAGCTTCCTCTGGTACTGTCCATCAGCCCAAAAGATATGCAGTTGGTAGTTTAATTGGAGGCGAGAGGAAAACATGGGAGAGAATGAAGGAGAATGCACAGGTAATAAAAATATAGGATTAATGTTGATTTAGCCAGTCGGTGGTGTAGCGGGATCATCACCGGCCTTCGAGGCGAAAGGTCCCGAGTTTGAATCCGTGCTGGGTTGAGCATTGAACTAGCAACTCGTCCTCGTAAAAAAAAAGTCAATTACTACAGACACAGCAAAAATGCCGCTTGATTCGCCACAAGGTGCAAAAAGGAACAACAATAATGTAGGATTTGGGTTTTTGATGGTTGGTGCAGCCTCATGGACTAAATTATGCTCAGCAATAATTTCCACATCTCCCTTCTGGACTTCAGATTTCAGGGATTTGTGGTATTCCTTTTTATTTTAGTAGAGAGCCTCACTAATTAAATCCAACCATTTTGTTCCATTTGCATCGTGTGGCAGGAAATTAAGAAATTCTGACGTCAATTCTGTTGTACAAAGTGGTTAGGATGCACATTGTCTGGCTTACCACAAGAGTAATGCACAAATGAAAAATATTGCAGCATTTTGCAGTTTTATAAATTTAAAATGTATTATCTGTGTATTAAATGTACCAGAGTAATATTTCTAATAATCTGCTCTTGTATACTGGAGTTTGACTAATATACCTGTTATCAGAGATTACCTATATTTGTAGAGTCCGTCATCATTGTCATCACTATTAACTGTAATCAAAGGCCAAAGTCAAAGTAAAATTATTTTCCAAGTGCAGATGTGTCATCATGTACAACCCTGAGATTCATTTTCTTGCAGGCATTTACAGGAAAGTAAAGAAATACAATAGAATTTATGAAAACTATATATAAACAAAGTCTGACAAACAATCAATACGCAAAAGAGGAGAAATTGTGCAAATAGGAAACTAATTAATACTGAGAACATGAGTTGTAGTGTCCTTGAAAGTGAGTTTATAGGTTTTAGAGTCAGTTCAGAGTTAAGGTGAGTGAAATTATTGCTGTTTCAGGAGCCTGATGGTTGTAGGATAATAACTCTTCCTGAATCTGGTGATGTGGGAGCCAAGAATCTCTCTCCCTCTCTCCGTCTTGTTTTACGGCGGTTGGCACCCAGCTTAATGGTGCATTACTGCCACCTTCTGCTCCGGAGTGTGCAATAGACTTACATTCTAAATCCCTTCACCCAATCTCACACACACACACACACACACACACACACACACACACATGTATACCCTAACCGACACTTTATCCTCCCCTCTTTGGCCATCCTAGTACCCTATTCCTGCTTATCTGTCTGCGGGCAGGAACAAGCACGAACAAATTGGGATATAAACACCTACAATGGTTGGTATATAGGCTTGTATGCAACATTTTGGACCAGTGGAAATGGTCCAGAAGGGTTGTATGGAAGCTATTATTACCATTTTTCTTAACAACTAATTTCATTACTTAGCCTAATAGGTTAGATTTACCACAGTACATAATTATCTATTTAAATGTTTATTTTGCTTTTATATCATCTCAATGTGTACTTAAGAATGTATAAATAATTGTAGTTTTATACATATAAAAAATGGAAAAGGTTATATGTGTGAAAAAAGTACATGATAATTGTGAACTCCTTATCCAAATAAAAATAAAATTAAAAAAAAGAAAACCCCAGTACCCCTTAAGAAAGCTAAATGTACCCTAACCTGTGCTCTCTCACCCATGCCCAGCAATGCTTTTAATGTGAATTCCTGCACCCCCAATTCCCTTAGATTAATTCTCATCATCCAAGAGTCCTGAAGAAGGGTCTCAGCCCAAAATATCGACTGTTTATTCATGTCCGCAGATGCTGCCTGGCCTTCTGAATTCCTCCAGCATTTTGTGTGTGTTGAATTACATTTCCAGCATCTCCAGACTTCCTCATATTTATGATCCTGTACTCCCTGCCCGATAGTAGCAGCAAAAGAGCGCATGGTCTGGATGGTGGGGGGTCTTTGATGATGGTAAATTGGGTGTAGAGTTTCAGTGAAATTAATTTGTTTTTTTTTGTTGTTGCAATTTGCCTGAAATCAGCCAAACCCACATCTGTGATCAAGGCATTTCTAGAGTAAATTATGATTCCGCAATCTTTTGCGCTGGTTTAAACAACAATGCAATGGATCCAAAACACTGCCCACACTCACAGAATGTATTAATTATCACGAGTGTCTGCTAATTGTAACCATTTGCAGCCTATTATGTAGCCTCTCAAAATGATCAAGAATATATGATTTACTGTAAAGTGACTGCTGTTTGTCAATAAATTAATTACATGATTCTGTACAGTCATTGTCAATGACTTATTAACAGATACAGAATAATGATGAATGATACACATTAAGAGAATCTTTTTCAATGGCAAATCCATATTCAAACATGTTAATACCAGGTAACACACAAAGTTACCAGCTGCAAATCCCTCATGTTAGTCAGTTAGTTACTGTCCGTTATGCCGCTGGTGTTTGGGGAAGCAATGAGGGTTCCCTCATCTCTGCCTATTCTGTCCTTGATCATCTTTTCTGTTGTGCCCCAGGTGTGGCTCAGAGTCCTCCTTTCTGACTCTATGATGCAGTTCCAAGTTGTATTTGGTTTCCCATGTTTCCTCCACCCTTCAATGCTGTCTTGATGATGGAGTTGGCCTCTCCTCGGGGAGAAGGCAGGAGGTGGTCTTCTGGCCTTATTGAGGCAGAGGAAAGTTAGATCAGCCTTGAAGAAATGGCAGAGAAACGTGATGGGCCAAATGGCCGAATTCTGCTCCTATATATTATGGTCTTACATAGAAGGATTCGTCATTGCTGTTTCCGTAACTTCTTTTTGACCAGTCAAGGTCATTAGCCCTGAGCTGAACCCCCAAACCAAGAGGAAAGGTGGACCAGTCTTAGCCTGGCCTCTACTCTTTGACCAGTTTGACATGGGTGACCTTATCAAAAGTCAAAGCACAAGGCCCTGACTCCAGCCAACATAGCTCTCCAGGTCACTGAGGCACGCAAGCCTCCAAACCCGACCACAGGGTTGTGGTCCTCTTGAAGGAAACCCATCATGAAACATATTTAAATATACAAAACCGTTCTCATTGTGCTGTTGGAAGGATTTACTTCTGAATACCTGCACCCATGTTTGAGCAAAATTTTGATTAAACATTTCACCTTGGAACATCAACAATTATTGCTTGCTATTGTGCCAAGCATGCCTACTCCATCTTATGTGGAAAATTAACAATATAACACCTGAGCAATGGTAATCGAAAGGTAAAATAAAAATCAATATTTGCTTTTCATGATTGCAATTTTTTTATATTAATCAACTGTCTATTGTTCACTAAAATCCTGCTATTTATTATTATGGATAGCAAGGAAGCTCCCTGAGATTTATTTTAAAAAACTAACTTCCTTATCTCACTTTGATCACAAAACACCCCTCTATCTTCTCTGACTTCTGCAACTGCAAAATAATATCATCAAGGGAACTTGGACTGCTTCTGTAAAATATGAATTTGTCTCACCTCTGAGACAAAGCGAAACACACAAAATGCTGGAGGAACTCAGCCGGTCATGTCAACATTGATGGAAAAGAAATGAACAGTCAATATTTCAGGCGGAGACCTTTCTTCAGGACAGGAGAGGACAGGGAAAGGTGCCAGAATAAAAATGTGAGGGGAGGGAAGGAGGATAGCTGGAAGATGATAGGTGAAGCCAGGTGTATGGAAAAGGTAAAGGGCTGAAAAGGGCAGTATCTGATAGGAGAGGAGAGTGAACCATATTAGAGAGGGAAGGAGGATAGGAACCAGGGGCAGAAGACAGGCAGATAAGAAAAGCTAAGAGGCCAGACTGGGGAATAGAAGAAGACGCCAGGGGGAGGATTTTTTTTTTAACTGGAAGGAGAAATTGATATTCTGGGTAGAAGCTACCCAGACGGAATATAAGGTGTTGCTCCTCTACCCTGAGGGTGGCCTCATCATGGCACTAGAAGAGGCCATGGACTGATATTTAGGAACGGGAATGAGAACTATAATTAAAATACTTGGCCACTGGAAAGTTCCGTTTTTGCGGGATCGAATGGAGAAGCTCGATGAAGCGGTCCCCCAACTTTCTCGGCCAAAGCGTTGACTGTTTACTCTTTTCCATAGGTGTTCCCTGGCCTGCTGAGTTCCTCCAGCATTGTGTGTGTGTGTTGCTCACCTGTGTAGAGGAGGTTGCATCAGGAGCACCAGACGCAACAGATGACCCCAGCAGATTCACAGGTAAAAGTGTTGCATCACCTGGAAGGACTGTTTGGGGCCCTGAATGGAGGTGAGGGAGGAAGTTTGGCTACTTGCAGGGATAAGTGCTAGGAGGGGATAAAGTAAAGCAAAGCTAGAATGCACTAGACACAATTGCAGAACTAAAGTTAAAACAATACAACTAAAAGTAAAAGACTTCAAATGTCCCATAGAATTTTTATCAAAGAAATGTTGAGGAATTTTAAATTTGCAAGTAGAAGACACAATACAAAGCAGAGCAGTAAGTGTTTTCTTTTCCTTTAAGTTTATATAATCGGGTCATTTCCTATGGAACCAGGAAAACTGGTTGTTGGAATCTTCTTTAGTTGACACCAACATTTAGTGGTAACCTTCTCACTTAAACCATATTCAGTGAGATGTTGTACTTATAATCAATTACAATTCATGAAGAATGAACCATGTATTGTAGAGAGAAAACTATCAGCATAATACCAAGAACCATCAGGCTCTTAAATTTAAACCACAGGAGATAATTTCATTTAACTTCACTTGCTCCATCACTGAAATGTTCCCATAACCAATGGACTCACTTTCAAGGACTCTTCATCTCATGTTCTTGATATTTATTGCTTGCTTTCTTGTTTGTTTGCTTATTTATTTATTATTATTCTTTATTTCTTTTTGTATTTGAACAATTTGTTGTCTTTTGCACCCTGTTGAACACTGTGGTCTTTCATTGATTCTATTATGGATTTATTGAGTATGCCGACAAGAAAATCAATCTCAGGGTTATATGTGGTGACATATACTGTATGTACTTTGATAATAAATTTATTTTGAACTTAGATAATGTTTGTCAATTGATGATTGTCACTGCTGAGTGCCCCCCAGGGCTGTGTGCTCAGTCCACTGCTGCTCACTCTGCTGACCCACGACTGTGCTGCAACACACAACTCGAACCACATCATCAAGTTCGCTGATGACACGACTGTGGTGGGTCTCATCAGCAAGAACGATGAGTCGGCTTACAGGGAGGAGGTGCACCGGCTAACGGACTGGTGCAGGGCCAACAACCTGTCTCTGAATATGAACAAAACAAAAGAGGTGGTTGTTGACTTCAGGAGGACACAGAACGACCACCCTCCACTGAACATTGATGACTCCTTCGTAGAGGTCGTTAAGAGCACCAAATTTCTTGGCGTTCACCTGGCGGAGAATCTCTCCTGGTCCCTCACCACCAACTCCTTAGCAAAGAAAGCCCAGCAGCGTCTCTCCTTTCTGTGAAGGCTGAGAAAAATCCATCTCCCACCCCCATCCTCACTACATTTTACAGAGGTTGTATTGAGAGCATTCTGAGCAGCTGCATCACTGCCTGGTTCGGAAATTGCACCATCTCAAATCGCAAGACCCTGCAGCGGATAGTGAGGTCAGCTGAGAAGATAATCGGGGTTTCTCTTCCCGCCGTTACAGACATTTACACCACACGCTGCATCCGTAAAGCAAACAGCATTATGAAGGATCTCACGCATCCCTCATACAAACTCTTCTCCCTCCTGCCATCTGGCAAAAGGCACCAAAATATTCAGGCTCTCACGACCAGACTATGTAACAATTTCTTCCCCCAAGCCATCAGACTCTTCAATACCCAGAGCCTGGACTGACACCAACCTACTGCCTCGTGTTTATTATTTATTGTAATGTCTGCACTGTTTTGTGCACTTTATGCGGTCCTGGGTAGCTCTGCAGTCTAGTGTAGTTTTTGTGTTGTTTTATGTAGTTCAGTGTAGTTTTTGCATTGTTCATGTAGCACCATGGTCCTGAGAAACGTTGTCTCATTTTTACTGTGTACTGTACCAGCAGTTATGGTCGAAATGACAATAAAAAGTGACGACTTGACGACTTGAAATCATTTGGTATGCCTCGTAGATTCTTAACACAGAGTGTGAGAGGATATGCAACTTATTATCTAACGCATAGTTAATTTAAAATTGTAAAATTTAATTTAAAGATACAGCACAATAACAAGCCCTTCTGGCAGAATGAGTCTGTGCTGCCCAAGTGTACCCATGTAACCAATCAACCTTCCAACCTTTACATCTTTGGAACATGGGAGGAAACCGGAGCGCCCAGAGGAAACCAGAACACCCAGAGGAAACCCAAGCCATCAGGGGGAAAACAAACAAACTTTTTCAAGACAGCAGTGGTAATTGAACTCGGGTTTCTGGTGCCGTAATAGTTTTATGCTAACCACTACACTACCGTGCCATTCCAAATTGAAGTAGAAGGTAGAACATAGTGGAAGCGGAAACATTGATGTACACAGAGTGGCCACTTTATTTAGTAGCTCCTGTACGTTTTGAGTGTAGGTTCATGTTCTTCTGCACACCACTGTTGTAACATGTGGTTATTTGAGTTATTGTCACCTTCCTGTCTGTTTGATCCTGTCTAGCCATTTTCCTCTGACCTCTCTCATTAACAAGGTGTTTTCACCCAGACAGCTGCTCACTGAATGTTTTTTTGTTCTTTGCACCATTCTCTGCAAACTCTAGAGATTGCTGTGCGTGAAAATCTCAGGCAGTAGCCATTTCTGAGACACTCAAACCACCCCATCTGGCACCACCAATCACTCCACAGTCAAAGTCACTTAGATCACATTTCTTCCCCATTCTGGTGTTTGTTCTGAATAACAACTGAACTTCTTGACCATAACTGAGTTGCTGCTATTTGATTGGCTGATTAGGTATTTGCATTAATGATCAATTGTACTTAATAAATCCTCTGACAACCAAGTCTTGCTCCTGGCCTTCAAGCTTGGCTCAGCTACGAACCCTGGCAGAACCTTTTCTACTGACAGGATAAGGGGCAAAGGCAGGTTACTGGAAACCTCTGATCTCAAATATCCTCTGCCTTGTGACTATACCCACTCACGGGGAAGGCTTTTGGAGTAAACCCCAAGGGAAAAATCTGGAGCTGCAGTCCTAGAGGCAGTCCTACATTGAGTTCAATGCAGACTGGCAACTCCTGTGACAATTCTGGTATCAAACTGTATCGGTCTCTGCCATTCCTTTGGGTTCATCAGGTGCGAGGAGAGGGGGAGCTTGCCAGATGAACAACAGCTTGCTCTCCATATTGTACTGCCCAGGATTGCGTATCTAGACAGCTAGGACAAAATATCTATGGTCAGCTCTGACCGATGGAGGCCTCAACTCAACCTAATAGAGTGGCCACTGGATGTATTTAGAGAGAAGCATTTCAGAGTGAGATGGAGAAAAGTGAGAAGAATTAGGGTTGAAGGACCCCAGCGTGGAGTCCAGACCCAAAACAATCCAATTGTTGTGAATGTCGTTTTCCTACAACTCATTAAATTCAACTTATAGCATTCACCAGCAACCACATCACAAATCGATCCTGTTTCATGCGCTACAGATGCTGCCTGACCTGATGCGTGCTTTCACCTATCATTATTAACCACAAATTATTAATCTTACTTGCTCACTGTGACCATAGAAACTGAAGTTCCACTTGATTATTCCTTACTTGGCTCTGTGCTGAACTGAGGCTGAGGCCTTGGCCTGCACTGGGCTTTGTGCCGATGGACTCGCTTATGACAGGAGAAGGGGCAAAGGCAGGTTACTGGCACCTTAAAACCAGACGCTTTGGTATTTGCTGACTTCTATTGTTTGCACAATTTGTTTTTCTCTCTGCACATTGGGTGTTTGACTGTCTTTTTTATGGGTTCTTTTTGGTTTCTTTGCTCTATGGCTGCCTGTAAGGAGACAAATCTCAAGGTTGTAAAATGTATGTGTAATTGTCCTGGTTCACATCTTTACTGTTATGTTGTAGGTATTCCATTTAGCGGCTCTATAAGAACAGTTTGTTCTGCTTTCAGTCTGTTTGGGTTATTGTTGAAGATAAGGGATGGTGTGGAATGTGTGCCATCCAATTAGTGGGAGGTTTTCTTGGTGAAAGACAATAAGGTTGGTCATGGGCTTGTGTTTGGCAGGAGATGGAGAGAGAAGATGCTGGGGAGAACCATTCCTAGCATACGATCCAGTGGGAGACCCGTTTGTTAGAGGTGAATTACGAGGGACGATCAGAAGGTGGTGTGTGCTTTCATGCCGATCTAGGGCCCAGTGCGTGAGTGACACAGAAGTTCAAGATGAGCTCCAACTTGTGCACGTTTGACTGTTTAGTTACAATGGCCCCCTTTTCTTTTTGTTATTCTTTACTAACCCTTTAATTAAGATTCATAAATATAATTTTTTTTTAGATTATGAGAACATTCAGTCCTCTTTTACTGTCATTTAGAAATGCATACATGCATTAAGAAATGATACAATGTTTCTCCGGAGTGATATCACAGAAAACAGGACAAACCAAAGATAAACACTGACAGGACCACATAATTATAGCATATAGTTACAGCAGTGCAAAGCAATACTCTAATTTGATAAAGAACAGACCATGGGCATGGTAAAAAAATGTCTCAAAAGTCCCCGAGTCGATCGACTCCCGAGTCCCTGATAGCAGACGGCAAAAGGGAGAAACTCCCTGCCATAAACCTCCAGGCACCGTCAACTTGCCGATGCCTTGGAAGCAGCCGACACCGAGTCCATCCGTCCAAAAACTTCGAGCTTCCAACCAGCCTCTCCGATACAGCCTCCCGAGCGCCATCCTCTGCCGAGCACCTTCGACCTCTCCCCAGCCGCTGAAACAAGCAAAACCGAGGATTTCGGGGCCTTCTGCTTCAGAGATTCCGGTTACTACACAGTAGCAGCGACAGCGAAGCAGGCATTTCAGAAGTTTTCCAGATGTTCCTCCGTACTCTCACGTCTGTCTCTATCAAATCAGAATTGTGCATGGTCCCCTACTTGACAGATAACAGATGTTCATCACTGGAGAGCCCGCGCGTGCTGCCGTCGTGCCATCTTCTCCTCCAACAATTAGAGTTGAAGGACTCTAATTAATCATACGATTAATTCCTTTAATCGTTTGCAGTGTATGGTCTGTATTTCATGGCACTAATTTGTAACAGGGTAGCAAGTTACACAGCATCCACATAAACCGGGGTTTGGGATGGGACGACCCATCTCAATCTCACGAATTTGGCGGGACTTGAGAGTATCTTCCCTAGACTTACGTAGCCAAGGAAACCAGGGTGTTTCCTATGCTTACTTTGATCATAAATGTATTTTGAACTTTACTCATTGTAATCATGAAACAAAACAATAATGATGTAGAAATTTTAGCACACCTGCAGGATCTTAATTTTTTAAAAATTTAAAATAGACAAATTAGAACAATATTTAAAAAAAGGGCATTTTATGCCTTGCTCTCTTTTAGTTCTCCCACTGTTAATGCTCATCTTCATTCTGCTACTTAAGCATTAACATTGGACTGTTTTGTCTGATAAATGTAACTTGTTATAGCATTTTTCCTCCTTCTTAAGTGTGTTAAATGCCATTGCATTTTTTATTGGAAACCTTCATTCATTTTAAATGCAGTTTAGGCTTTTGTAATCACAGTAATGTTTGTTTTTGTGCAATACTACAATCACAAAATAACAAATTTCATATCACATAAGCCAGTTATAATAAATCTGATTCTGAAAATAAATACCGGGAAAGAAATCTCTTCAATGTATCAGGATAACCATAATAACATTCTCTACGATTCTCATCCCCCTTCACAGAATGATGTTACCACCTAGTAAATCATTTGAAAATGGGATAATTAATTCGTATTAAATTAATTTCCATTACAATTTAGTTGATCTGTAACAGCATTTAGTTTCTTTTTCAACTTAGTAAATGTCAAAACATTAATAAAAATGTGTGCAAATATCTTTATATAAAATATTACGATGTGTTAATGACGCATGCCATTATTAATGTGCAAATTGGCCGGCAAATTCTGGAAATCGAGGGGTATGTCATGAGCTATAAATCTTGGTTGAGTTGCTAAAAAAAGAAACAAAATCAGCTCATTAACGTTAAGTACTTCTGACCTGAAGGCAAATTGATGCACGCTTTGCTGTCTGTGAATTTCGATTACCCAACATCTGCAAAACTGGATGAATGAACTTTGTGTTAGGTTAACAATTAGGTTGTGCCCGACAGGTATACTGCACCATTTTATCGGATCATCTATACTGAATTTACAGTAATTTAGCAAAAATATTCTGGCCCAACATAAAAAAGCAAATGAGTTGATTTGTTCTGACAGATACCACTGGTGAACTGATATGAGATAGAAAAAAGTAATGATCAGTGTGAAAATTTCTAATAACGTATCCTTTAGTTCAATTGTCATATTCACAAAACTTAATCAAATTTCAACTTAACAGATTGAAAGGAGAATTTGAAAGGAAAAATTTACTTGAGCATAGAACATTGTGAATAAACAGATTAAGAAAAGAAGGGCTCCATTTTAGCACTGCAGAATGCACTGGCCTTTTCGTTATAAAGCAAAACATCCATTGATACATTGTCCTGATGAAGGGTCTCAGCCAGAAACATAGAAACATAGAAGATAGGTGCAGGAGTAGGCCATTCTGCCCTTCAAGCCTGCACCGCCATTCAGTATGATCATGGCTGATCATCCAACTCAGAACCCTGTACCTGCCTTCTCTCAATACCCTCTGATCCCTTCAGCCACAAGGGCCATATCTAATTCCCTCATTGAGGGAGTTGACTGTTTACTCTTTTCCATAGATGCTGCTTGGCCTGCTGAGTTCCTGCAGCACTGTCTGTGTGTTGCTTTGAATTTCCAGCATCTGCAGATTTTCTTGTGTGGGTGATAGGTGAAATCAAGTGAGGGGGAAGGTGGGTGGGGCAGTGGGGACAAAGTGAGAAGCAGGGAGCAGATAGGTGGAAAAGGTAAAGGGCTGAAGGGGGAATCTGAGAGGAGAAGGTTGCTCTGGCTCCAAGGAGTATGAAACTGCAGTGTTGACTGCATTTGTTTCTTCACCTCTGTCTCTCTGCCAACGACCACACTGTTGTCCGTCAGCCAGATCAACCAGACACTTGTCAGAGCTGAGACGGTGCATTAATGAGATGGATTGGAGGCAGAATTGTCTGCAGATAGCTTCGATGAAAATTGTCAGTGAAGCTTGCCTCCTCCCCACCCCCTTCCTCAAGGTCCTCCTTTTCAGTGGCAAGTCAAGGTGAAGCAAGGTGATGCAGTGTGCAGGAAACCATCAGGATTTTTGAAAGGGAAGCCTTCCTGCTGCTGAAGTCGTGGTCTGCCTTGCAAGATTACAAAAGCGTGCTGAGTTCAATTTTGCATCAATACGTCAAACCCGTGTGATTTGTCAAGACTGCCTCATCTGGACAGTTCAGCTGGATGTTCACCACCACACCAACAGGACAACCAACTTTCCTAAATGTGTATTATTGTTGCCATTTTTCTACACTTGGCTGTTCAGCAGACTCCCAAAACTTGGCACTAATGTTCCCAATAACTCTTTAAAACAAAACATGTCTATTATTGTAACTATACATTGCCTCATCAATCAAAGCTAAAATAGTTCTTGTTCCAACATCCCAGGCTTGCTTCGCTGCATGAATATCTGAAAATGTGCAGGAATTCTTTTGTTATGAACAGAAAATACTTAGAGTATTGAAATTTAGAATGTTTTCTTTATAACTCTCTGTGAGGCAGCTGCTTTCGTTTATATTGGATATCATGAAGATACAGGGATAACCAAGGGAATTATCCTTACATGGAATCGGGTAACCTCAGTGAATATTTGATGATGACTGCACAGGAAATTCAAACTGTTCTAAAACTAAAACACAAAAACCTCTGGCACCTCAAATAGTGGGTAAATATAATAAAACAGCCTTTGCCAATTACTTTCAAATGGAATGAAATTTCTGGCGCAGAATGCAGTCTTTTGGCATTTCCTGTCAGTGCTATGTTTCATGGTTTGCCTCATCTTAAGGTATTTAAGAAAAAAATCCCAACTTCTATCAACAAGGCAATTACAAATTTAGACCATATTCAAAATGAAAGGAATAATTAGCTGACAAAGCAATTGAAATATTATTCTCATGCTAACACTTGTAAAGGTTAGAATGAATGTAAGTAGAATGGGTCCAGTAACCCAACCAAAGACTCTAAGGTTAATGTGCCTGCAGTGCTGTTTACCTTCCCTTAGGAAATGTAAAATTACGTCAGTAAAATTCTATATATAGTGAACATCAAGTCCCTGACTATTAACTCAACACTGATTGTGCTCCCTCTCTTCTTCCTGTCAGATGGAACAAACACAAAGGACCCCTGGGGTCTATGGGAAAGGGAAGGTGTATGACAAACAATCCATTTATTTGCTGTGCACCTAATTAGTGTAAACCAGATTATTCTTGCCCATTACAATTCTGAATTACACCTGAGCTTCAACCATTCAGGTCAAGAATAAATCATTTCTGGTGAATGGCACCTATTTCATATTTGCATGTGTGAAAATAATATCTAATGGTTGACTGAAAAGACCAGCGATTTGGAATTTAAATGACAGGCTAGTTTTAGTTACAATTTGGAGCTGTCTATGCATATACCAACTCAACAGTAATAATCAGTTTTAGCTAGAATCTCAATAGAATCGTTAGGTACAAATTGAATGTAAACTCAGGAGAGGTCACCAATGTTAGCTCCGCAGTGAAGAGATCACTACTGACTAAAGGTTAATGAGTATGAATCTCTGCCAGGACCTGAAGTGTGTTCCATACACACAAGAAGAATCAGTGTTGTTAAACTCAAAGTCCTCCATTGTCTGAAACGCACCAAGATATAAAATGTTTGCACAATAAATTTGGCTGGAAAAGAAAAGTTAAATTAAAGAACCATGTGGGCAAACAGCACAAAGATCAGTTTCAAGGCCAGGTCACTGTAAATTGTTGTGTGATTAGGCTAGTTTTAAATCTGTGGGTTGCTGGGCGGCATGACCTGCTGAGCCGGACCTGTTCCATGCTGTGTCCCAATATATAAGTAAAAAATCTAATAATGACCTTTTTTTCACTGGTAGAACAAAGCAGTTTTACGAGCTGCAGTACACACATGCATACACAAGCTCTCCTTGCCCGGTGCCTAATGTGTAGGATTTTCAGCTTTGTCTGTTTTAAATTCTGCTTCCTACATTAGCCGAGTCACCTTGGCCAGTGTGAAGAGTTAAATGGGCTCAAGGAGGCTGTCAGAACAAATGGTTACTGGCGCTAAAGCATGCACGCATTTCAGAGGGGTGGGTTGAATAGTCCGTGGACAGGTCAGACCTGTTATGGATGATGTAATTCATGATGCTTGCTGCCAGACAGCAAAGCAAGGTTGGCAGAACACTTTTCAAGGACAACGACACCATTTTACACACCAAATAACAGCAGATCGATCATACTGTCAAAACTGCTGTCCTGAACTGACTTCATGGACTGCTGCCAAGTTAGCAGCGTCATAAAGAAGCTGAAACAGCTGGTGTAGAATAGAATTTAATTGATGGTGAGTTCCATGCAGTTATAAAAGTAATCTTTTTTAAACAAGCTTAGCAGCTTAGTTAAGCACACTGCTTTACTTCTACAAAAGAGAGTTAAAAATAATTGAACTCACAAAGAATCAATAAATGAGTAATATGTTTACTCTACATTGGAATTAAGTAATATGTTCATGAATCCCAGTGTGCATGAGGCAATAAACAGTGTCTGCACACTGAATAAACACCAAGGCAAAGGGTTGAGGTGTTTATTAGTATGCAGATAATGTTTTTTAAAAGGTACTGTACATTTTGGTATTTGCAAGTTTATTATTCTACAGATTAGCTTTATTTTTTAAATATTGAAGTAAAAGATCTTGCTTGGGTATTTCCATTGAAAAGCATTACTAAAAACCTGGTTTAGAATAGGTGTTGAGGGCCAGCTGGTGGCGCAACAAAATCGGCGCCGGACCCGGGAGCAGAGGTTCCCGGGTTCAAAACTAGTTGGGTCCGCACCCGAGTACGCTTTCCAACCGTGCCGGGTTGAGTGTCGAGATCGCAACTTGACCTCGTAAAATAAAGGAAAAATACTGCAAAAATGTCTGTGTGAGGTATGGCACTCCACACAGTCTCTCTCTCTCTCTCCGCACCTTGTAAAAGCCATGAAAAAGACATCATCACGGACGCACGCACGGGCACGCAGACACACACGCACAGACACGCACGCGCAGACACACGCGCACAGACTTGCATGCATGCAGACACACGCCAAAAAAAAATAGAATGGATGTTGAAACAGCCTTTCAAATTTGGCAACTTTGAATTAACAGGAGTAGACAGTATAATGGATTAATGTTTTATAACTTGGCTCTGTCTACGTCAGCTGACGATAACTGTGGTTATAAGCAGTGGGGTGGAAGTGATAACTAATATATGTACCTAAAAATGTTTCTGGGTTGAACAACTTCAGTATGTCACCAAAGTATCTTACAAATTTCTAATGATGTACAGAGGAGATCATCCTGACTGGTTGCATCACAACCGGGTTTAGAGCATCCAATGCACAGGATCACAGAAGTTTGTACAACCATCACAGGCACAACTATCTCTACCATCTTCAAAACGTGACACCTCAAAATGGTAGCATCTTCAAGGATCAACTGAGGATCCTCACCAGCTGGAGCATGTCTTCCTCTTACTATTGCAGAGAAAGAGGCACAGGAGCTTGAAGATCCACTCTCAGTTATTCAGAAACAGCTTCTTCCCCGCTGTCATCATGTCTCTGAATAGTCTAGTACACTACCTTGTTATTCATTTTTTGCACTATTAATTATTTTTGCAATGTATATTTTTATACCTTTGCACTTTACTGTTGTTACGAATGAACAAACTTCACATCACGTAAGTCAGTGATAATAAATCTTATTCTGATTCTGAAATGCAAGATACTTAGTAACTGATCTCTCTCCTGGTACTTATCCTTGCAAGCAGAACAAGTGCCACACCTGCCCCTACACCTCCTCTTTCACTACCATTTAGGGCCCCAAACAGTCCCCCCAGGTGAGGTAACACTTCACCTGTGAGTCTATTGGGCTCAGAGCTCTCAGTGTGGCCTCCTATATATTGGTGAGACCCGATGTAGATTGGGAGATCGTTTCACCGAGCACCTACGCTCCTTCCACCAAAAAAGCAGGGTCTTCTGGTGGCCACCCATTTCGACTCTGCTTCACATTCCCATTCCAACATATCAGTCCATTGCCTCTTCTAATACCACAATGAGGCCACACTCAGGTTGAAGGAGCTACAACTAATATTCTGTCTGTGTAGCCTCCAACCTGATTGCATGAACATCTATTTCTCAAACATCCAGTAACTGCCACTCGTTCACCATTCTCCATTCCTGCTTCCCTCTCTCACTTTATCTCCTTACCTGCACATCACCTCCCGTTGTTGCTCCACCCCATTTCCTTTTTTCCATGGTCTTCTGTCCACTCCTATCAGATTTCCCCTTTTTCTCTTTTACCAATCGACTTCCCCGCTCTTTACTTCACCTCTTCCCCCATCCCGATTTCACCTATCACCTACCACCTTGTTCTTCTTCCCCTCACCCCATACCTTCTTACTCTTCCTTACCAGACCTGATGAAGGGTCTCGGCCCAAAATGACTCTTTACTCTTTTCCGCAGATGCTGCCTGGCCTGCCGAGTTCCTCAAGCATCTTGTAGGAGTTGCTTTGGATTCCCAGAATCTGCAGATTTTCTCGTGTTTGTAATACCTAATAACAATTAGGTAAGGCACTGAGTTCTACTTTATTTGCGATTACCCATATGGAATTGAATAGCAAATTCTCCCTTCTATTTACCAAACTATTCCCATTACTAACTGAATGATACTACAATTACTTAAAATACATCGAGACAGCGATTCCAATGCAGAATATTTTTATCATTATAAATGTTTTAAGAAAGAGATGCTAATGAATTGATGATGAATGGTTAGTATTTTATGTAAACTTACTAGAAATCATATTACCCACATACTTCTGCAATTCTCAAAGCACGAAATACAGATTCAAAGATTCAGAGTATATTTATTACCAAAGTATGTATGCAGTATATAACCCTGAGATTCCTCTTCCCACAGGCAGCCAAGAAACAAAGAAAACCATGGAACTCAGTTAAAGAAAAACAGAAAACCCTCAACACGTGAAAATAAAACAAAACAAATTGTGCAAATGGCAAAAAAAAAGCCAAAAAAGGCAGAATAAAAAAACCATCCCTCAAAGACATATCCAGTTCAGTGCAGTTCAGTTAAATCTAGTTCTGATAAGTGTAGAGACATTATTTACTGGTGCTCATCTGATTTAATGAATAAACACCTTATTAGTGAAACATGAAGCTAAACGTTCATGTAAAAATGCTCCAACTAGTTACATTCTTTGTGTCAAGTTATTGATTGGGCTGGACTCAGACCTGAACTATTGAGTGCTACCTGGTCCCCAAATGTAGTCAACTTTAATAAATAACAGAGAATGTCAGATCAATTCAACAGGTCATTCTGCATCTGTGGTTAAAAAAAGAGTACAGTTTATATTTCAGGTCAAAGACCCTTCATCAGAACTGAGAAAAAGACCAGTCTACCAATCTAATAGCCATAATCTAGGTAGACTAAGCCCTCTGGTGTATAGAAAGGGAACACATGTTCTTAGTGACTATGCATACAACACGTGCAAAGACCATAAAGGAAAATTTACCCACTCTCTGGGGAGGTGTAACATATTACATTGTCGTCACTCTATCAATAATACATGCTTTATTTTTTTAAGATCTGGTGGCTTACTACTATTGCAGTTATATTAAAAAGTGTCTTCATGTTTTCTGGCAACAGGCTTCTTCATTGCTCAGTGCAAGGGGAAGGCGAGAATCACCCTAATCTCTCAGCTTCGTAGGTTATTTCAAGGTCTCCCCATGTTCAACAATCACTTAAAGATGAAATAATTGAAACACAACCTCGACCCTAAATTAGTAACGCCATACACTTACACACATTTGCTTGATTAGGCTCTGTCCCAGACTAGTGTGCGGTTAAGCAGGAGATAAACATTGTGCATGAGTCTGGACATGAATCCATTTCTCCAGTCTAAAGTACCATCACACTGTGAGTCACATTTAAGCAAATTCCCTCTACAATCTATGAAATTTGCATTTGTTGCTCAAGGAACTGCTGACAATGATACACTTTGTGGTTTTCATTTGCCCTGAAGTAATATGATTTGCTGTTTGAAGTATTTTACAAACCACATTACGTTACAGCCTGTTTTTTTCCACATCTTTAACAGAGGTCAGGAGTTATGACATCAACTAATGTGATCACCTTATTCATGAGCTGCTGCATGAACTGAACCTTGTGTACACAACACCAGTGACACTTTGTAAGCAAAGTGATATTTTGGATTACAAGTTCATTCTTGTTCACAAAATCTTCATTTTGTAGGATAGCAGATGTTGGAAGTCTGTAACTCAACATCTCCTATTTCTCAATTGATTTGGAACTTCAAAGGTCAGAGGAAAAGGTGAATGAAAAACAGATAATATAAAAAATGTTAAGATAAACTGTTGATGTAGAAAAGATTGAAAGAACTCAAAAGGATTGCAAACACATATTTAACCTATTTCGTTATTGTTTTTCCAGTCCTAAGCATACAATTAGATGCAAATTCAGTAATTCTTTGTCTGCATTCAGAGATCAACAGAGGCAAAATTAATCTCTTTCTTATATCCAGGTCCCCTCACCATTTGTATTCCAAAGAGGAAATACATGCACCCTCAATGTGGATAAAGTGAACATACATTTTCTTAAGTTTTAAAGTTCTGGCAACAAAATGTCCATCAAGCTGTGGTAAATCATAGACTACTCCTGAAAAACCATCAGTCCTTACAAGATTTTTTGTCTCCATGATTCATCATCTCATTAACCCCTAATGAATCTCTCAAGTTCCAACAAAGTAAACAGTGCAGATATTTTGTTACAGGGAAAAATTGATTCCTCACAATTTCAAAAAATGTTTCAACTGGGATTCACGTCAAAGTTGCAGCAATTATAATGAACAAATGTAATTTTCTTTGCACTTTATGTTTTAGTCTCAATTCAGCAAATAAAAATAACACCGAATGCGTAACTTGTCAGTTTTGCTACTTCTCCGCTCACCTGTCCTGATGTAGATTCAGTCCTACAACCACATTCTGTCATTCTTACTCAGTTTCCACTTGGCCAGTCGAATATCAACTTTGATCTTCTACTCTTTCTCTTGCCCAGCCACACAATTACTTCACTTCCTGTGTATATTATTTTTCCACTTTCCTTTACCTATCTCTATGCAACATTGATTTTCTCTCTTGTACTTTCTTGGGTACCTTCACTAATTGTCTGATCTACGTTTTCTTCATTATGTCCTCATAATCAGTCCTTTCAGAGCATTTCCATCTTCTTTATGTTCAGTTTCTTCAGAAGTTGCTTCTTACCTCTGTGAATCTGTGCCAGACGCACACGGACTGTAGAGCTTTCTCATCAGCTTCGCTGACACACTTCTCTGATATTCATGCTGACAGGTTCCAGATCATCCATCCTGAATCAGCTCTTTTAGGTGCATTTGCTTAGATCTCAAGGCATTCTGACAACTAGGCACCACAAAATTGTATCCTGTAGTCAGCCTGGTGATTATAGAGACACTGCATGGAGGAAGGTCCTATGGTCCAAGGAGTCTGCATTTACAAGTAAGCAGCCATTTTTACACCAACCCTAACATAACTATAACCCATTTAGTTCTCCCTGCACTTCAGTCAACACTGTACCAGGTTCTGCCATTCATGTACACACTGCAGACAATCAACCCACCAATCCACACATTTTTGTGAACGTGAGACCAAACTGGAGGAAACCCAAGCAGTCACAGGGAGAATGTGCAAACTTCACACAGACATCACTGGAGATCAGGACTGAACCAGGTTGCTGGAACTGTGAGGCAGTGACTTTACCATCTGTGCCAATGTGCCACTCACTCTAATACTCCAACCTGGCTGTGCAATAGATGGAATTGGTAGGGCACTGAGGAGTGTGGTAGAACAAAGGGTTCTGGGAATACAGGTCCATAATTCATTGAAAGTGGCATCTCAGGTAGGTAGGGCCACAAAGAAAGCTTCTGGCTCTTTGGCCTTCATAAATCAAAGTTATCATTTAAGAATAAATTGGACAGATACATGGATGGGCGGTGTATGGAGGGATATGGTCCGTGTGCAGGTCAGTGGGACTAGGCAGAAAATGGTTCAGCACAGCCAAGAGGGCCAAAAGGCCTGTTTCTGTGCTGTAGTTTCTATGGTTTACGGGTTCAGGAGATGGTATGTTCTGTTGAAGTTGTATAAGACATCGGTGAGGCCTAATTGGGAGTATTGTGCACAGTTTTGGTCACCCACCTGCAGGAAAGATGTAAGTGAGGTTGAAAGAGTACAAAGAAAATTTACAAGGCTGTTGCCGGAACTGATGAACCTGAGTTACAGGGAAAGAGTGAATAGGTTAGAACTTTATTCCTCGGAATGTGGAAGATATTGTAGTAGGTATACAATATTGTGAGGGATATAGATTGGGTAAATGCAAGCAGGCTTTTACCACTGAGGTTGGGTGGGATTACAACTAGAGGTCGTGTATTAAGAGTGAAAGGTGAAAAGTTTAAGGGGAACATGAGGGGGGAACCTCTTCACTCAGAAGGTCGTGAGAGTGTGGAACGAGCTGCCAGTGAGCTCAATTTCAACATTGTAGAGATGTTTGTAAAAGTATGTGGATGGAGGAGTTTGGAGGTCTATGCTCTGGCTGTGGGTTGATGGAACTCGGCAGCTCAATTAGTTCAGCATGGATTAGATGGTCGGGGGGGGGCTGTTCCTGTTAATTTTTTATGACTCTAATTTAGCATGCAGTCACAATTAATAGATTAGTTTCTTACTGTAATACTTACATTGGGACCCTCAGTTTTCAAATCGATATTGCATTTCACATTAATTGATTATGGTTTGGAAAGTACTGCTTTTACTGATTTATGGTACTTTACACCAAGTCGCAACCAGGAATCACCACAAGAAGGACTACTATCTGAGTCAAACAACATTATACCTTCAGCACCAGAGGGACAATCAGGAAGATTTACTGTAGAAAAAAGATGAGCCACCTTTTCCCTTTAAGGTCACTATACAGTTTCGTTCACCATTTGATTTTCCCGCAGGGTAATTGGGCTGTAAAAAATTACAGCGCAGAGCCATAAAACAAAAGGAATCTGGAGAAAATTAATTCCTACTTGTTCACATTTGACATATTCCCTGCAGTTCAAAGACTAAGTCGAACCTGTAATGGAAAATGGAAGATCAAAGAGGACATATCCAATGCTTCTGAATGTAGTACATGCCAAAATCGTTAATACCAATTGGCGGAATGAAGATGGCTCACTTTGTACTGGAATCCACCTTTTATAACAGGCAAGCGATCAATCTCCCGCACCATTATTGAGAAATAGCAATATAATTGATGCTCGTGCATAAGCCAGACATACAGGCTTATGCCAAGAACATAAAAGTTACGGCAGCTGTATTTTGACCTTTTCTTTAAGTCGATCCACAAATTCCAGCAACGAAGATAACTTCTTCAGTATGTAAAGCTGTCTTCCAGACTACATTAGATTTAATGTGTGTTTATGGTTCAGGGACTGACAGAGAGAAAATAAAAATCTTTGTTGCAGTAAGGTCTTATCTGCCAGTTGGATCCCAGTACCAATACTTCTAGTACTTCTCACCAATAGAAAGCAGGGTCAACATCTGTCCCTGTCACATGTGCCTGCAGCTGTACCCAGTTGCTATGAAATCCACTATACAAAATATTTCTTCAGGGACATCCTCTGATAAATTCATACTCCTCATTAAAGTTTTCTTATAAGAATTGAATGAAAGTCTATTTATAAAAGAATGAAACTTAGTGTCAGCGGAGAATCTGCTTTCTTAGTGGTTGCCTTTGGTCACAGAAGATTCACCTATGTTTTTTATTTAATAATTGTTGATGGGATTGTAATTTTTTTTGTCCACCCTGAGATACTGGCAATAAACCACCTTCTTGAGAGATAGAAGTTCATTTGGAGCTAATTAGATTTTGGGCCAGTGATGATTAATGATATTTTCAAGTCAAAATGATACAAGTGCTTCCCAGTTGATGAATGCCCGATCATTTGGGAGACCGGGGGGATAGATGTACTTACTGCTGTAGGGCTACAAGCATCTTCTACCAAGTGGGAATCCAGTTCATGGCTGCAAACTGACTTGAAAACTGTTTGGGTAATGACCTGTTCACAGGACCAGTACCCCACTATAAGCTAGAGAGCACCTCTACATGAATAGGTTGGAAATAAGTTGGCATTCCATGCATCTCTTGTTCTTATCTTCTAGGTAGCAGAAAATTGGATTTGAAGAAGTCTTGTCTAGATATTTGATTGAAAATCATGGATGGTGAAAGGTAAGACACATGGTAAACAAGTAGAAAATTGACTCGTTAAGATGGGGTGACCTGCTTAATAATCAGGCTACTAAACTTGGCTTGAATCAAATACCTCGGGTATTACTATAATTTTACTTATCAAAGCAAAGCAAATGTACTTTTTCATCAGATGCCCAATTTCTAACTTGTAGAAAGAAGAAAGGCTGTGGACAGGATGTAGTTCACCAATACAATGGAAAAGGAGCCAGCTCTCTGAGCTACTCCTGGTCTCTGTGTGTCTACCCTGGGCTTAAGGTGTTGTAGCACATTCAGCTGATGATCATCTGTAACTGCTCGAGCTTCCTCATCAAACAGAACAACCAGGTATACGGCATAGAGCCAGCAGACTGAAGGCCATTACAACGGACTTATTCGCCATAGAACTGTGGGTGAGGAGCTAGCAGTTGATAGCAAAGGAGTGGTTATAGTTCGCAAAAAAGTGAGCGGGTCAGAGGAAATCATTGGCGTTCTATGAAAGGATCACTGTCAATAAGAATGGCCGTGCCACATTGAACAGCTTGTGTCACGTCATTTGTAAGAACAAATCCAGGAAGGACCTCTGTATGGCGGAGTTCTGCTGGGCTAGCGTCATACTGAAAAGCTAGAAGCCAACTGTGGTCAAAAAGGATACATAAACTTTTAAAGAACTTTGTATACAGCTCATGGTAATAAAGGCTGAAATGGCTTTAGAAAAATTAGGGTTCTAGGCAATGACCGCCAGGATTTTGATTATGAGTGTCTACATACCAACACATAAGCATACAAAGTAAGAGCAGGGGAAGGCCACTTGATCATCATGTATCTTTTAAAAAACATCACGGTGGACTTAATTATAACATAACTCTGCATTTCTTCCACCAGTGGTAATCTTTCAACCCCTAGCTTGTAAAAATGTTTACATCTGCCCTGTAAAAATGCTACCAACCTTTGAAGATAAAAATTCCAAAGACTCATGCCTCCCTGATAGGAACAACTTTGCCCTGGTGTTATTTAAATTAGCGGGCCCAAATTTTAAATGTTCTTATGAGGAAAAGTTTTATCAGCATTGGCGTGTCAGGCAGTCTCAGTATCTTGCATACTTCCATTAAGTCGCATCTCACTCTTGACCTCAGTGGACAGAAGACAAGCCAACATAAGTTTTCCTTATAACATAACCCACGTATTCCAGCTGTTGGTCTTGGAAATACTTTTAACATACTTACATTTCTGCTTAAATGAGGTGGCCAATACTGTTCACAATGCTCCATGAAAGGTCTTGCCAATACCCTACATGACAAAGATATAACCTCCTTCCTCTGTGTTTAAGTCTTTTCGTGAAAACAATAACATTGTTTTACCTTTCCTAATATGGTATATCCATGGTCGTTGTGATGGTAGTCATTTTATACAGGAGTAAGATTATGCCATTAGTTACTAATTAAGTTGACTTATCAGATAGTTCCACTATTTTGCTATCTCGATTCCTCAAAAACCTCATAAAGACACCAGACTGAGTTTTAATGGAGGACTACATTAAACAAAACACATAAATCTCAGTGCTTATCTGTGTAAATCTAAACCATAAAAATTATGTTTGCCTTGATTTGTCCTTTTAAGTCAATTAGTGATCTGAATAAATGTACCCAGAGATCTTCACTGAATTAATTCTATTATAAGACTTGGAAGACTTTGAGCAAGTTCATGGAAAGGAAAAATGTAGAAGAATATTGGCCAAATGCAGGCAAATGGGATGAGCTCAGGAAGGCACCTTAGCATAAATGGATCAGTTAGGCTAAAGGGCTTGTTTCTGTGACAGCTCTTTAGTAACTACTCGTTTATTTCTCACTACTGTCATTGTGAGGGAGAGGAACTTCTCAAGGTCAGGATAGCCAACATCAAGTGGCTGCTTCACTTTGTTTTGTTGCCTTGACTGATTGACCTGCATCTACCAGATGCATTTTCACAAATTCCTCAAGTTCTCAAAGTTGTTAGTTTTGTTTTACAGAATTTTACAATAGTTGGTGTTAGACCAGTTGTGCACTTTGCTAACTTGACACTTTCAGGAAAATGCATTCATGCTGCAATATCAGAGTGTAAACAAATAGCTTCAGCTTCAATGCATTTTTGCAATGTCCATTTGTAACTTCTTGGTTGCAATGGTATAAAACTACTGTTCTTCCTGTAATTATAGCAATACAGAGGTACTTCCATTAGGTGACAGATCAGTGTAGCAGTTTGCATTACAGCCTCAGAACTCTTGAGATCTGGAACTGGTACCAACCTGGGGTGTTAAAGGTACTGTGCAAGAGTCTTAAATATATATATATATATATATATGTGTGTGTGTGTGTGTGTGTGTGTGTGTGTGTGTGTGTGTGTGTGTGTGTGTGTATATATATATATATATATGTGTGTGTGTGGATGTAGGGAGGGGGCAGAAGCATCGGAGGGATGTTCTGTGATGATCAGTAAACCAACTGCTTGGAATCAAATGACCTTGCCTGGTCTCTCGGGGTTGGGTGTGTCTGCACTCACGTAACCCTAGCATTCCTTCTCTGCCACCTGTCCCACATCCCTCCTGCGGTGCTCCACCCTTGCCATCCCCAACGTTTTTTGCTCCTATCAAATTTACAAAACCGCTCTCTGCTGCACGTCGACAAATAAATTACTGTGCAAAAGTATCAGTTACCCACGTATCTGTGCCTAAGAACTTTGTGCAGCACTGTATGTACGGAGTGCACATTCTTTGAGCAATCTTGTGGATTTCCCCTAGATGCCTTTTACAATAGGGGAGCACATCATACTCCAGTTGCAGCTGATGCCTCTTTATTTGAAATACTAGGTTCAATCCTAACCACCGATGTTTGCCATGTCGAGTTCTCCCTGTGACTACATGGGTTTCCCCAGTAGCCTCGATATTCTCCCCCATGTTGAAAATATCCACACTGGTGGGTTAATGAACCACTGGAAATTTCTCCTTGTGTGGTGTTGAGTGATAGAATAAGAGGGGAGTTGATGGGAACATGGGGAAATTAAAATGTATTAGGGTGAGATTAATGTAAAACTAGCTGTTCGATGGTCAGTGCAGACACAGTGGGTAATTGGATGGGAGAGAGGAGCGAGGAGTTGGTTGATGGAAAAGTAGGATTAGTGCTTGATGTTCAGTATGGACATCATACTGCGGGCTTGTTTGTTTCCAGCTCTACATTTGAAGAGCTGGAAAAGCCCATTAATACTGTAAATATAACTTAAGCTAGATGGTGCCAGACCTGATGCAGAAGGCCAAAATGGGGGTGTGGCGGGGGGGGGGGTGTTGCAAATACAATGGTCTAGCTCAGAGGACGCTGAGGAAGAACTGAGCAGTAAATAGCCAAGTGTTACTGATGGAACCACCATCAAATATCAATCACAAGAATTCCATGGAAACACAGTGAGTGCTTGCTGTAAACTAGAATGCCGGAGTTATTTAGATTAAACCTAAAACATGCAACAGACAAAAAGTAAAGTATGTTTTTCTGATCATCTCTTTACAAAGTATAAGCAATAGGAATAAGTCAACCTGCTGCTTGCTCTACTTCCAAACCCAACATTCAACATGATGGTGGCTGATCTTTTACTTCAACACCACTTTTAAGCATTAATCTTCCATCTCTAATGTCTAAAATCTACTGATCGGTCTTGAATATATTCAGCAGCTAAGCCACTCGATTCTGTGCATTTGCACCTTCATGCCATATGGTGATGCAGTCGTGGAGAGCATTTTAATTGTTTGCATCACTGTTTGGTATGGAGGCACAAATGCACAGGATCAGAAAAAAGCTACAGAAGGTTATAATCTCAGCCAGCTTCAACCTGGACACGAGCTTCCTCACCTTTGAGGAAATCTTCAAAAGGCAAGGCCTCAAACAGGCAGCGTCCATCATAAAGGACTCCCACCACCCAGGACATGCGCTCTTCTCATTACTACCATCAGGGAGGAGGTATAGGAGCCAGACAACACATTTTTGGAACAGCTTCTTCCTCTCTGCCATCATATTTCTGTGCGGACAATGAACACATGAACACTATGTCACTGTTTATGCTCTTTTTGCACTACTTATTTAAATTTTATACATATATTTCTTATAATTTATAGCATATTTTATGTATTGTTCTGTACTGCTACTGCAAAACAAATTTTACAACATGTATTAGTGATAATAAGCCTGACTCTGATTCAGAGATTGAATTCCATGGAGCCGTTTCTTCTCACCTCTAGCTCGAAGGCCTGACCCTTTATTTTGAGACTGCACACTGATTCTTGACCACTCAGCCAGAGGAAATACTTTCACTGATGCTATCACTAAAGTTGTATGACAAGTTTGTATATTTTAGTAAGATGACCTCTTGTTGGGTGGGTGCCTTCAGGCTCTTGTGCCTCTTTCCTGATGGTAGTAATGAGAAGAGGGAACATTCTGGATGATGAGGGTCCTTCATGATAGATGCTAATTTCTTGAGGCATCATTTTTGAAGATGTCCTTGATGCAGGGGAGGATCATGTTTCTGTTGGAGCTGGCTGAGTCCTTGTGATCCTGTAGATTGGAGCCTCTATACCAGGCTGTGATGCAAACTATCTGAATGCTCTCCACCATACATCTATAGAAATTTGCAAGAGTTTTTATTGACGTATAAAATCTCTTCAGTCTCCAAATGAAGAGCCGCTCCAAATGAATTGAAACCTAGAGCTGACATGGAGAGGATGTTTCCAATAGTGGGAGAGTCTATAACCAGAGTACAAAGCTTTAGAAAATAGTTCAGGAGCTAGGGGGTGATGCATTTGTGGAATCTATTGCCACAGATGGCTGTGGAGGTTAAGTCATTGGGTAAGTTTAAAGTTAAGGTTGATAGATTCTTGATTACTAAGGTTCTGCAGAGAAGGCAGGAGAAAGGGAAGGAATCAGCCACAATCAAATGATGGAGCAGACTTGATAGGTTGAATGGCCTAAATCTGATCTAACTTCTTGTG
Organism: Mobula hypostoma; assembly: GCF_963921235.1. Classification (NCBI taxonomy): domain Eukaryota; kingdom Metazoa; phylum Chordata; class Chondrichthyes; order Myliobatiformes; family Myliobatidae; genus Mobula; species Mobula hypostoma. Next base: position 30,692,898 of record NC_086117.1, read on the forward strand.
ATTTTACCTAATCTGATCTATCATTCTTCTAAACTTCGGAGAATATAAGCCCAGTCTGCTGAAAATGTTCTCATTGGATAATCTCCTATCCCAAACGTTGATCCAGTGAACATTTACTGCACTTCTTCTTGCAAATATATCCTTGCTGAGGTAGGCAGAAATTACCTATACTGGTGTGCTCTTACCAAAGCCCCTATGTAATTTCATTAAGTCAACTTTATTTTTGCACTCAAATTTTCTTGCACTGAAGTCAAATATATAATAAGCCTTCCTAATTCCTTGCATTAATGTTCCCTGCAGTATTGAAAATGCCAAAGATTTCATCAGTAGCAGATGGCAGTCGAAAAAGCCATTAAAAACAAAGCAAGGAATATTGCTTTTAATCGTGCTCTCCTTCACTTGGCAGCAACTATCTGCCCCTTTCAGTCAGAGGCAGTGAGCTTATGAGTCACTCCTGAAGCATGGATGTGCATAATTCTTGTTATTGGTATCTTGTTTCATCAGTTTCATTCAGAGTTGTTATTGAAGGTTAGCTTGCACTCCATTGCAACAATCCTTCCAAAACTTGGATGATGGTCTGGTAGACCACTGAAGAAGTGTTAAACAATGTGTGGTGCTTTGAATGAGATATTGTTTGGCTCTCTTAGTCATAGAGTTATACAAGACGAAAACAGCCTTTTGAACTAACTGTTCCACGCCAGCCAGGGTTCCTGCCTTAGCTAGCCCCATTTGCTTGTGTTTAGCTCATGTCCCTAATAACCTTTCCTATCCATGTACCTGTCCAAGTACCTTTCAAATGTTGTTAATGTATTTGCCTTAATTACTTCCTCTGGGAGCTCATTCCATGCACTGATCATCCTCTGGGTGGAAAGGTTGTGTCTCATATAACAGTACTACACAGGAATGAGCCTTTTGGCCTAACTAATTGTCTAACCAATTGAACTAGTGATTAAATACCAAACTAAACTGATCTCTCTGTCCACACAGTGTCCACATCCTTCTACTCTCTGCACATCCAGGTGCCCATCCCAGGGCATTTCAACACTTCTGTTGCAGTTAACCTGGCAACACACTGCAGAAACTTACCACCCTTTGTGTAAAAACCTGCCCTGAATATCTCCGTTAAACACCCCTTCACACATTAAATCTATGCCCGCCAGTGTTGGACATTTCAATCCTGGGAAACATAGATAGCAGACATCCACTCTATGCCTCTCATAGTTCTACAAACCTCCATTAAGTTTCTCTCAGTCTCCATCACTTCAGTGGAAACAAGACAAGCCTGTCCAACTTCTCTCAATGGTACATGCCCTCCAATTCAGGCAAAAATTGCAACAACTTTCTTCTGGGGTGAAGGAGGCAGGAACACACTCCCTCCCCCTCCCCCCATCTCTCCGGGAACCAACTGGATTGAAGGATGTAACATATTTTTCCCAGCTGCAACAAGATATTCTAATTCTTACACTCAGTGCCCCTTCTGATGAAGGCCATTGGATCAAATGTCTTCCCCATCACCTCATCAACTCACGTCTCCATTCTCAGAAAAATTGGTTAATTGCAAGCATATTAAGTCCAATGACAGTGGCTAGAGGACTTAGAGGGCAGCACTGCATCAATACAGCCCTTCAGTCCAATCAGACTAGTCGATCACAGTGCCCACTCATCTAGTCCCAATTTCCTACATTCTGCCCATATCTCTCTAAGCTCCACCCCACCATTTACATATCAAAGTGACGATTTACTGACTTTAAAACTACACTTTCTAGTTCTTGATTCCTCTAGTGACCAATTTATGTCTCTCATAATTTTATATATCTCTGTAAGATCTTCCCTCATTCTCAGACACTCCAAGTAGAACTCTGAACTAACGAACCTGAAGCTAAAAGAGTCAGTTATCTCACTGCTACTTGTGGGCTCCTGCTGGGTTTTAAATGGTTACCCCATTTCCCTAGATTAAAGCTCTGATTCCATTGGGTGTAATGTAATTCAGAATCTCCTGTGAGCCCAAATGTTTTTCTTTAATTTGTCTCTTCCCAAGACAATATCAAACATGAAACATGATACTTAGTTTTCCTTCTTTGGGTTACGCTTACAAATCACAGAAGATCATTGAAAGAATACCAGATTACACCAAATTCCAACAGAATGCAAAGTATATTGTGTTCCTAATTATTATTTCAAATAATCTTGGAAATATGTACATTACTCTGTATTGTCATTGTCAATAACTGGAAGTGGCTGTCAACATTTGATGACATCTGGCTATACTTATGGGTATGATTTTTTAAATTTTATTTCCAAATGATTGTTCGTTTGCTTTCCTGTAAAACATTACTTTTGATTTAAAGCTGACAGGATTTTGCCAAGACAAAATGTAAGTGGTAGTAAGGAGAAGGAAAGTGTTGTCAGTAAGTTATTAACAGATGTTCCATACGTTTGGATTGAAGCTTCTGACACATTGGTCAACTGAAGATTTCTTTGGAGGGGAAAACCTAGCAGCTCAGGAGATACCTGGTTCATTCTGAATATATTGCCATCCAGAAAAGTAGATTGCTTCATTCATCAATGCCATTCCTATTAATAAATTGAAGTGTAATTTGCATCAGAGAGGCAACTCCAGTTCATCATTTACAGAGATTATTTTTGTATTTATTACAAAGAACAAGCAAATTTTAACAAAACTACCATTATTGTCTGCTTTGTAATGGAACATGTTATTTTTTACTGAAATATCTTTTTGTTTCGCTAGGAGCACATCGCACAAGTCATTCATGCACAATATGAATTCTACGACAGTTTAACTGAGGTGTGGACAAAAGTTGCCAAGCACTACTTTGAATTACAGAAGTTCTAATACTTAGCATTCACTACTTCAGGCAGCTGACCATTAACTCAGTACAACCTGTTGGGTTTTGGTGTTCTTAAACTGGCTGCCGCATTTTCTGAAAGGCAAGGGTGACCACAGTTCAAAGGTACTCCATTGCCTGCCAATTCTTTGGGACCACATGTCAGTTCAAGTGAACATAGAACAATAAGACACAGCAAATGATGTTATGCTAACCTTTTAACCTACTTAGAGAACAATTTAGCCCTTCCCCTCACTCAAAACCATGCACCTTCCTTTCATTCATGTGCCTATGTGTCTCTTAAATGTATCTGCCTCTAATGCATATGGGTTAGTAGGTTAATTGGTCACAAAGGTGTAATTGTGTGGCAATGGTTCATTGTAAGAGAAGAGCGTGTTCCTATGTTGTATCTCTAAATAAAGAAAACATCTTTCAATAAAGAGGTGACAATCAATATTGGAGATTTTGAAGTCAACTATGCCTTTGGAGGGCCTATGGAATACCTTCAAAAGTATGGTGGCTCCTTTCCTGTTTCTGATTTCCACCCACACTGTTACTAGTAAATGATCCTTCCACGATGTCCTCCCTTTCTTCAGCTGTGATACCATTGCTGATTAGAAATGCCACTCCTCCACCTCTCTTACTTCCCTCCCTGGTCCCCTTTGAAACATATAAACCCCTGAACATCAAGCAGTCATTCCTGCCCTTGTGGTTGCCAAGAGTCTGTAATGGCTGCAATGTTGTAGTTCCATGTAGTGATCCAGGTTCATCACTCGTGTTCCTGATAATAACACATTTCAATCCATCCTACAGACTACACTGATGCCCTATCCATTGCCTATCCATTCTCAGAGTCTCCCTATACATTGTATCTACCCTTACACCATCAGCACCATCATCTGACTTTATACTTTATACTTTTCACTTTGGTTCCCATCTCCCGCCAATCTACTTTAAACCTTCCCCAGCAGCTCTGGAAAATCTGCCCACAGGGACATTGATCCCTTTTGGGTTGAGATGTGATCCATCCCTTTAATACAGGTCACGCCTTCTCCACAAGAGATCCCGGAGACCCACAAATCTGAAACCCAGACCTCTGCACTAACTCTTCAGCCACATCATCCTATTATTAGCCTCATAGGCATGTGGCGTAAGTCGCAATCCATGGATTATTACCCTTGAGGTCCTGCTTTTTATCTTCCTCCCTAACTCCCTGTATTTGCTCTTCATGACTTCAAGCATTTTCCCAGCTACATCTTTGGAAGCAATATGCACCACAACTTCTGGCTCTAACCCTCCTCCTTAATAATGTTAGGCACTCAATCTGAGATGTCCCTCACACTGGCACCTGGGTGGCAGCAATCATCCGTGGTCTTTTTCAGGTCCACGGGATCTCCTATCTGTGCCCCTAACTATTGAACACAATATCAAAGTTCAAAGTAAATTTATTATTAAAGTATGTATGATGTATGTCATCCTGAGATTAATTTTCTTGTGACATTCACATCAGAATAAAGAAATAGAATCGAATCAATGAAAAACAATGCACACAGATTGACAAACATCTCGTGCGAAGAAGGCTATCTGTGCAAATGCAATATATATAATAATAAATATTATTATATAAATAATACTGAGAACGTGAGTTTTCCTTGAAAATGAGTCCATAGGTTGTGAAATCAGTTCAGAGTTGAGGTTATTCATTGTCATCACTGCTCTTCTCTGCTTCCTCCTTTCCTTTTGAGCCAAAGAGCCAGTCTCAGTGCCAGAAATCTGGTCGCTGCGGCTTTTCCCCGGTAAGTCACCCCCTCAAAAGTATCCAAAGTGGTGTACTTGTTACTGAGGGGAATGGCCATAGGGATACGCTGCACTGTCTGCCTACTCTCTTTCTCTCTCCTGACAGCTGCCCAGCTATCTGCCTCCTGCAATTTAGGTGTGACTGTCTCCCTGTAGCTACTGACTATCAAGCCATCATCCTCCGGAATGATGTGTAGGCCATCCAGCTGCAGATCCTTAAGATAATCTGCAAGGAGTTGCAGCTGGATGCACTTCTTGGGGTGTAATTATCAGGGACACTGTACGTCTCCTTGACTTCTCACATTGTTACAAAAATACATTCTTTCTTTATCATAGCAATATGCAGTGAAGCCAAATACTCAGTAGCTAGCTACCTGGGTGAAACTTCAACTTCCATTTTGTTTCCATTCAAAACAAACATGTAAAGTGCTTCAAAATAAATTAACACTGCTGTACCTCAGGGATGTGTGCTTAACTCATTGGTCTACTCTCTCTACACCCAAGAGGCAGAGCTCAAATGCCATCTATAAATTTGCTGATGACACAGCTATTGCCGGCACAATTTCAGATCCTGGTGAGAGGGCATACAGGAGTGAGGTCTATCAGCTGGTTGAGTGGAGTTGCAGCAACAATCTTGCACTCAATATCAGTAAGACCAAAGAATTGATTGCGGACTTCAGAAAGGGTAAGACAAGGGAACACACACCAGTCCTCATAGGGGGATCAGAAGTGGAAAGAGTGAGCAATTTCAAGTGCCTAGGTGTCAATATCTCTGAGGATCTATCATGGGCCCAACATATTGATGCAGTTAAAAAGAAGGCATGACTATGGCGATATTTCCTTAGGAGCCTGAAGAAATTTGATATGTCACCAAACACACTTGCACTGATGTACCATGGAGAGCATTCTAACTGACTGCATCACCATATGGTATGGGGTGGGGGAGGCTGCAGCACTGGATCAAAGTAAGCTGCAGAGAGATCTAAACTTAGTCAGCTCCATCATGGGCACTAGCCTCCATAATAGCCATGACATCAAAGAGTGATGCCTCAAAATGGTGGCATCCATCATTAAGGACCACCATCAGCCAGGACATACCCTCTTCTCATTGCCAACATCAGAAAGGAGGTACAGGAGTTTAAAAGCACACACTCAATGATTCAGGAACAGCTTCTTTCCCTCTTCCATCCAGTTTCTGAATGGGCACTGAACCCATGAAAACTAGCTCACTACTTTTTAAAATTTTATTTTTAAACAACATACTTAATTTAACTATTATATGTATATACTTACTGTAATTCACAGTTTTTTCCTCTATTATTATGCATTACATTGTACTCTGCTGCAAAGGCAGCAAGTTTCACAACATATTTAAGTGATATTAAACATTATTCTGATTCTGATAATGATAAAAGTTAACCTTTTCTCAAACTTACCAAGCAATCTTGATGCTTCAGTGCAGCCTTGTGGAAGAATGCCAATAACAATATTACCCTAATCAAAACAAACGAACCTTCTGATACAAAATGTGGTGGGTTATTTTCAATTTTATTTTATGATGAATTTATTCTCCATTACAGATTAAGCATAGCCTTCCATCATCGAATATGTGAAAAAGTAAGACAATTAGATAAATGTGATTGAGATGAGATCTAGCAGTGGCTCAGTGGAATGAATTTCCTTCTATGTTGTAACTAAATATGAAATAAGTATGAACAAATGATTCACTTTTCTTTAATGTTTCACATGGCACTGATTGTTTCAAAAATGTTAAATGGGTTAGACGCCAAATTGAGAAATACATGCAATTGATTTATTTTTACAGATTTGATTTATTTTATTGTAAGCAAGGAGAATAGTCATGTAATAATTATGAGCATTGTAGATTTTTTCCCTCAAATATGTATGTTTGGCAGCCTTTCAGCATTAAAGTTCGGTCATCTCTAATCTATCTAATATGTAAATAATCGTCAGTTATTCTTCATGAAAGCTGCTGATCAAATCCATATTTGAACAAATTCCACAGATCTTTATACTGAAGGGAATATGCATAGATCACCATCTGGGTGGGTAAGTTTGATAACATTGCAAACCAAAGGGATGTAATTATTCCTATGTTTTTTCTATTCCTACCAATCTGCAGCCAGGAACAGAGAGAGATGTTTTCCCAGTCCAGGTAGCAATGCAAGTTTACTGAGGAACACACACAATTATAGTGTTGGTGACTACAGTCTTGAGAAATGCCTAATTTGAGGATAACAAAAGAACACTTGAAGCCTTTGGTCAATAGGGGCATATCTGGTGCTAGCAGGTGGTTTGGAATATTGATCAATATCAACTTAAGCAACCATTGAACAAAATCGCAAGAGATTTTTCATGATTTTTTATACTGTTATTGTTCTGTCCAAGATGAAAAATACTGTTTTTGCTAGTCAAAAAAATGTCCCATTCTTCTTCGTTTGGTAGCTACCTGTACTAAATATACAAGGTTTCCATTAAAAAAAAACAATATTTAATAATTCACTGCCTAAATATTGAAAATTAAGATAATGTCCTTCTAAACAATAAATCTCACTTACTTCCTGGCATTAAAAATATGCAAAGAACCCAAAAACAGAACACCAGTTTTCTTCTTTTCTCCCTCTTGATACACAACTGTGATTCTTGACAACCCTGACTTCCATTCATGGATATTACTACTGTGGTGTCCACATCTTAATTTCCACTTTTTTTTTACTCTGGTCTCCTTTACAACCATCATTCCATCCCACCCTAACCACGCTCTGTTCCACCAGGGCTGCATCTTTTCCCTCAAGTCCAAGGGAAGCAAACTTTAACTGGTATGGCAGTTTGGCTGATGACATAATGCACTACTGGATCCAATTGCTGCCTGTTGTTTTCCAGAATAATTTTGAAATTCTCTAAGTCTTCAAGCCGTTAAAATCTTTCTCTGTCTTCTACAATAACAAGCAGCAAACAACTCATGAATCTCTTTAACACTAAGACTGAGACCATCTGGTTGGATATCTTTGCTGCTTCCTTCCTTTCCTGGCAAGATTTCCCTCCTGCAGTTTGTTTCATCTTACTCTAGCTTCTCCTTCCATGCCCTGTTTAAGCTTACATTGAGTATGAAGCCTAATTTTGGTTCCCTTGACAACTCAGTGTATGCCAACTATCATGTACACAGCTACAATAATCTTGTTTTTATTCTTCCCACATTTCCTTGAACTCCACCAAATCTTACCACTCACCTGCACACTGCTTATGGCAGCCAATTAACTTACCAATTCAGAACCATTTTGGGAAAAGGGAGGAAACTGGAGATTGGGTCTTGATGCAGATTGTTTGTTGCTCCAAAACACAAGTGGTCGAAAGGAGAAGGTGCAATGTCCACACAGACGGCATAGTCAGCATCAAACCATAAGCTGCATCCATTGTGTTAACTGACATTGTTTATAACCTTTCCCTTCAGGTTATGCCTTCTTTACCATCACCTTTTTCTCAAGGTCCAAATGTTGATCCCTCCATCCTTGAAAATCTCCACCATCCTGAGGTCAAACTTCCATTTCTTACTAAAAATTCTTAACAGTGGTCTGACTCTCCAAACTTGTGCTCATTTATTACAGAGTTTCTTGTTCCTTTCCCTCTGTTTGATTTTCTTTCCCTACAAACATTGTTAATGACATCCTCGGTAATTGAGACAATGGTAATCTACATGCTTTGACGTGTCTGTATATTTTGACATCTTGATTAAAGCATACTACCCTAGTAATGCTGTCATCCTAGTAAACAAGACAGCGTTCATCTTGTTCTATTCTGCTTCCTCCTTAGGCAATCCCATGTTGCTTCTACTCTATTTTTGTGGGTTCTGAGGTGGCTGATGAAGCCAGTGTGTGAACTGCAGTCTCTTCTACAGATAACATCAGGACCTGATGGATATTTCTTCCACCACTTACGCACGTCCTTAAGATTCTCAAGGCCATCCCAAATGCTCCCTTGACATATAGGCCAGGAATTTCCAGACATGAGTGGGAATGTTGCAATTTGTCAAAGAGACTTTCAGCACATCCTTGAAACTTTTTTCCTCCTTGGGTTCTGATGAAGGGTTCTGACCCAAAATTTCAACAATTCCTTTCGACAATCTCTTCACACGTCAGAGCTCACAACAGAGTGCCTGTTTCGGGCAAGTAGTACAGTCTACCCAATGTAGCTGACTCATTGTAGCTAGGGCTGGGGATGTTGGTCATAGAATGAACACGTGTTGGTTCAATTATCCTTCCAATTAATTTAGCTTCTTATCCTTTGATAGTATTGATTGGTGATATTCCATTCCTATCCGTCCAGACAGACAGAATTACTCACAATGCCTTTTCTTTCCAAGTCACATTATCTCTGCTGATAACAAAAGTCTGTCCTTGGTCGTTCTTGTTTCTCATGTATATATTGCCCCTTGGCAAAACTACCTGGGAAAAGAAACCTTGCTTTGCAGATATATACTGAAGACACCCAATTTTACCTTACCCCAATATCACTTGACCCCATTTCCAAACTTCCATTTCTTACTAAAGAAATTGTTCCCCACCTGGTTAGCAAACTCCTCCAGGTCTGAATGTGCAGAAATTTCTCCAATAACTATTCAGAAGGCCAAAAACATTTATTTTTCATAAACTTCATCCCGATCGCTGATTTTATATGCCTCCTTTGTACTTTTCAAAAATTGATCTGTCTATACCTGAATGTCTTCTTTGGCTTTAAGATAAGTTTCAGTCCATCTATCGACGGCATCAGTAAAAAATGTCTACTATCACATCAGTGACACCTCTTGTTTCTGCCTTTCTCTCAGCTTATCTGTGCTGCAACCCTAAAACATGCTCTGGACCGAAAGGTTTTGAGATACTCCTGAGTGACTCCTTCATTCTGCTTTCTGTAGCCTGAATTCTGCTGCCATTCTTTAAATTTTATTAGTTCATCAACCACATACACACTGACTCTTGATCAATATTTGTCTTTGTTTTAGAATTTGTACTCACCCCAGTGCTGGTGTTTTTAAAAATTGTGCCCGAATTGTGTTGCTCCATAATCAATGGCCCCACCTTCAACTGCCAAGGTAGTCATTACATACCAACACAATTCTCAAAATTCAATTGTCTGATCTGTTATCCCGTCACAGACATTGGGACGTTGTTATGCTAAGGAAACTCTATTTATTAAAAATGGCTATTATCACAAGTCCTGGTTATGCAACCACTGACACCAGGCAGACAATCTCAAAAGAGTATTGATAATGGCTGGTGTCACCCGTTTTGTAAAGACACTGCCCAGAAGAAGGCAATAGCAAACTGCTTCTATAGAAAAATTTGCCAAGAATAATCATAGTCTTATGATCTCCTACATGATATGACATGGCACATAATGAACAAACAATTCTTATCTGATTGCTCTGTTCTATAAAAGAAATTCAAAGATCATGTGTGAAACTAGTTGAGTTGATGACTTCCTATTTGTAATTACATTTCTGAGTCAAAAGTATATGGGCACCACAGGAAAGCCAACATTATATTACCATGCCTAATTGCCTGGTCATAGAATAACAGAAGTAAACAATATGGAAACAGGCCAACTAGCATGTACCTGTTGATTTTACACCAGTCCTACCCTCCAGTATTCCTCCCACATTTCTATCAATCTCCACCTCTTCCCATAGATTCTACCACTCATTTACATATTATGGGTAATTTACAATGGCCAATTAACCTATTAACTAGCACAAACTTGGCATAAGATTAAAAAAAATAGAACCCAGAAAAAGTCCAGGTGGTCAGAGGGAGAACACGCAAACTCCATGGAGAGAGCAGAGGTCAGTTGACTTGAGCTTTGAGATAGCAGTTGCACTATGTCGATGTGGTGAATGAGCTTGTTGAATCAGTGCTGTCTGTCTGTTTACAAAATGCTGGAGGAACTCAGTAGGTCAGGCAGCATCTGTAGAAATGAATAAACAGTTTGGGGGAAAGATCTACAATTCTCATAAATATTACATCTGACCATTCTCCTTGCTGATAACAAAACAAATCAAATCTATAAAACTTAATGAATTACATACATTTCTCAATTTGCATTCTAACTCATTTAACGTTGCTGAAGCAGCCAGTGCCATATGAAATATTTTTAAAAAGTGAATCATTTATTCATACTTGTTTCATATTTTGTTACAACATAGAAGGAAATTAATTCCACATAGCTCTCATCTTCAGGACCAAGCTGTCATACATGCTGCCTGACCTGCTGAGTTCCTCCAGAATTTTGTGGGAGTTGCTTTGGATTTCCAGCTTCTGCAGATTTTTCTCGTGTTTATTTAAGCCACTGTCTGTTGAGAAAGGAATTCCAGGGTTAAGGCCGAGCAACAGCGGTCAAATGGTGAGCAACAAACAAGAAGCTGGAAGATCACAGCATGTCGGCCAGCAACTATAGAGTGAACTGGATAAGTAGTCGTTTTGGGTCAAGACCCTCCATCTGTGCCTGTTTGTTGCTCCAGACTCCAGCACCTTGTTTCTCCAATTATCAAATGGTGATATATGCCCAATTCAGAATGGTATGTAAACTGGAGGAGGAGTTGTCAGTGGTGGCATTATTGTGTATCTACTGCCATGAAACTTTAATAAACTACTGCAATTCTTTCAGTAGATGGCACATTGCAGTTACAGTGTGTAAGTGGTGGAGAAATAGCAGTGGCTATTAAGGGGTTGCTTTACCCTGTATGATAAATATTTTATTACAATACCACACTATTGCTTTGAATCTTGCAGAGCTCTTCCCTTTCTATAAGGCAAGAGATAAGTTGTTCACCATAGGAACAGAACCTTTGACTTTCTCTTGTACACATTGCTTTAAAGTGCCTGGTTCAGTTAAGTTTCTTGTTAATTGTATCCTCACAATGAGGGATTTATTTATTTATTCATTGAGATACAATGCGGAATAGGCTCTTTTGGCTCTTCGAGCTGCACTGTCCAGAAATATCCCAACTTAATCCTAGCCTAATCTTGGGACAATATACAATAATTAATTAACCTGTCAACTGGTATGACTTTGGACTGTGTGAGGAAACCGAAACACCCGGAGGAAACCCATGCAGTCAAAGGGAGAACGTACAAACTCCCAACAGACAGCGGCACGAAGTAAGGCCAGTGAATATTAGGAGGAAGTGTTTAGGCCCTCTTCTCTTAGAAATAGTGATTTTCTGTCACTGAAATTGGCCAAAACATGAGTTTTGTTTTTGCCTTGGTGCATTTGTGTAGCGAATGCTTCATTACTTGAAGAGCAGTGAATTAGACTGTTTACCATGTAATCATTCTTCAAATCCACAATTCAGACTTATAGTAAAAATGAAGTCATTTGTGCAACTGGACATGGTTGGCCAAGTAAGATGCCCTCAGGAACATTTGGTGCAACATCTTATAACAATTGGGCTTCTTTTGTCCTGAAACTACTTCAACGCAGAGAAGATCCAGTGAGTAATGAGCTAAAAATATATTTCATATTTCTCCAAATGAGCAACTAATTAGTTTTGTGAACAGCTGGAAAGCTAAGTGATTTTACAAACTGATGAATGATCCATTAGTGTAATTTTATTAAAGATTCAAAAAAAGGAAATATAAGAAAAATATTTTTACCATGAGACGAAAAGACAATTGAACTGTTTTTGATTAAATACAAGAATAATATAAAAGGAAATTCCATAGAAATGTATATGTCTTACACTTCACTGGAAAAAAAATTCACCTCTGTTATTTATTGAGAAATCTTCAATTAAATAGCATTGGATTGCATCGCAATGAAATATTTTGGCATTATAGATATTGTCCCACATACATCAAATAATCAAAACTTTTTACAAGTTTCAACTATTATTTTGCCAAGATTTTTTATATGGCTTTAAAATATCTCCTATATCAGATATATTCCTTTCTAGCGTGACATTTTAAAAAATATATAATATTTCAGGCACATGCTAAAATAAATTCACAGTACTTAGAATTTTGACTTTGCATCAGAACTCTCTCTTCTGTCTGCTTCCTGAGCTCTGCTCTGTCCCATGTTCCTCAAAGATAAGTTGGACATGTTCACCAACTCAACAAGCTGACCTGCAAAGTCGGATGGGAAGCCCTTCATTCAGCAACCAGGCAAGTCAGAAACTGTTCTGCAGAATACCAGTGAAAAACTGAGTTGGAATAAAGCAGGCAAACACTGAAACCAAACAAATGGTTCATTGCCATTTTAATCTCATATAATATGACCTATGGACAGCAAAGACTTGTTACAGTGAAAAAAGATAGACCATGCCTTTTCAAGATATTGCATCCAATATTGTTGTGAAGGCAACCAACTCAATGAATTGAATGTTTTAACGACTGTTCTTTGAAGTACACTTTGATTTTCCACAATAACTCACGATTTTCAGTTGATGAGGACCTGTTGAGATTGATTAGCACAGTATGCCATGACATTCAAAACAATAAAGCCGATGCCCAATGTAAGTATTTTCCACAAGATTCCTTGAAAATGACTGTGCAAGAAAGTCATTGATCTGAAAACTGCACAGGAAATGTTGAGCTTATAAGGCTCAGTTGTACTTTCAAGTCCCTAAGGTTCAAGCACAATGTTAGCTAGTGTCTACATCGTGGTAAACAGGATTTCACCATGACCTTAGATTATGTACATCTACTGTGAAATAGTTTGCATGTTTATCTTTAGCTGTATTTTACATGTTTTGTCATTAAAAACTCATAATATTTTCAAAAATAAAATTTAAAACAAAGTACGTGTGTTGCAGTAGCCATAGCAAAATAGAAATGTGTGTGGAAGCACATTTAACAGCCTGAATCAATTTATTTAATTTAAAAGTTGTGCTTTAGACATATTTACACAAGTACAATTCAAATGGGGCTGCTTCCATCTGCAAGCTGTTTGTGTTATAATAATGCTATGTATCTGATACTCTGCACGCCATATGGGAATGTCCCTTGATAAATACTGTGCATTGGATCCTTTACAGGATAGTCTGCTGTTGTAGGTTCCAAAGCCTCTTGCCAACAAACAATGCTTCCAGTTACAGATTTTCAATCTTCTATTTTTATTACAAAGATTTCTTTGCCTTGATTTTCTAATACCTTCCCATCCTTCACCATGCCAACATCACCTACCATGGCTGAGTCCCGTTTGAACCAGGAACACAAACTATCATACTAAATCATCATCATGTTGTAGCTATAGACATGATTCTAATTAGCATTGCAATGGTACCGAATGACCGAACTGAGTGGTGGCCATGTAAGCAGGGTCGGGTAAGTTTTCAAGTTCTATTGAATGTGTGCTGCTTGAGGTGGAAAATTTATTGAGGTTAGATGCAAGAATGGAAGGTCATTGGATGACATTTTAGTTTCAGGTTTTGACTTTTCAGATCTCCATTGACCTTGTCATTTATTGTCATTGGTATAAATGGTTTGTTTTCTAATTCCACTGGAAAAGTGACAAATAATGTATTCAAGTTCCCTGTAAGGACCATGTCTTGGTGTCTCTTGTTCATTTTTGAAACTTCCTGCAAGACAAATCTAATTAAAAGTACACCTTAATTAATTGAATAGAAAAAAGGAAAGTGTCAGACAGTCTTTGCTGTTGATAATAATGGAATAGGGCTGGAAGTCTACAGTTTGAAAATGCATTCAGTCATTTTAGGCTTTTATTTATTCAGTACACACACTCTCCTCAAAATTCTTTTATATAACTCCAAGACAATTGCTGCTATTCAGTTAAAATCTGGCTTACCCAAGGTACTGTCCACTCACTCATTGTAAAATTCAACTTCTAATCCTTTTGGGAATTATCATTTGCCTTGGGTTCTTTTATTCTATTGCAACGTTCCCCCCAACTGATGCCAGTGGCTGAAAACATTCAATTGCAGTGAGATTTTGAACTTTACTGGTGTGATAAACAAACTAAATAACAGTTTTTATTTGCTCACTGAAGAAAAAACATTTCAACTCAATTTCTCTGAAAAAAATGCTATTTGATGGGTTAACAACTAAACTGCATTGAAGCAAAACAGTGCAGATGCTGGGAATCTGAAGTAGAAGCAGAAAATTGCTAGATATACACAATAGACCAAGTTGCATCTATGGAAAGAGAAGGAGAGTTAATGTTTCAGGGTAAACCTTAATCAGAACTGGAAAAATGGGAGAACCATTGTGCTTTCAGTTGCAGAGGGAAGGAGTGGAGGGGGAATGTCCTTCAGGAGACACAATTGAATTCTTTTCCTCAGTAATGCTACATATCACACATTGCAAAGAGAGCTTTGCAAATGTACATTGCATGCTTTTCCAATGGAGATCCAAGTCTGAATCATTCCAAGCTAATTGCTACTGTATCTTGATGTTTGCTGCTAATTGTCACATTGGAAAGGCAACCTCTGCTCAAGGATAGAAGTTTCTGGTCTACAGTGCACAACTACTGGACAAATGTGCAGAGGATTTTACTGCACTGCATTCATATGCTGCACTCTTGCCATCAATGAGACCTCTCTGAGGCTCCTGGTAGGAGAGATTAGCTGCATCCTGAGTAAGTCTCCTTACTTTCCATTCACAGATTATATCTCCCATCAGGACTGTTCTTGACAACCTCTAAGTTCTATCTGGTGCACTGACCCATTCCTCTCCAATCTTTACTGCTTCTATTCATTCAATAGCAATACTCTGCTATAGGTGGTACAGAATTGTTTATAATATTGTGCACCCATTTTGGAATTAGCTGCAAAACATTGCACCCACTGGGCTAAGTGCTGGCAACAGCAAGTATGATTTTAAATCATAGGGAATGCAATATTGAAATTAACAGCATCAGTTTCACCATTACATGGTTCCGTGAATCACACATTTGAGATTTTTGATTTTTAGGCAACTTTCATGAACAATATTAGGTGACAACTCTATTTGAACACCAATTAAAAGTAGAGTTTATTTTCTAGCCCAATGTCTTACACTTCTTATTTTGGAATTGAACCATCATTCTGTGACTTTATTTTCTCATCAGAAATACTGTTAGTCAATTCTTATCTCGCAATGATATGATCTTTTAAGTGAACAGTTCCAAATATTTCCAAACTCCAGCAGCTCAAGTGGACATTAAAGATCCTGTCGTAGTATTAGAGTCATACAGTCACAACTACACTAATCCCATTTTGTCTAAACTAGGACCATATTGCGATCAGTTGCCAATTTAATTGTCTGTTTAAAAGCCTCTTTAAGTGTAGTTATTGTATCTGTTGCAGTGTCTCCTCTGGTAGCAGGTTCCAGAAGAGCAAAAGCCCCATTCAAAAAGCTCTCCAATATCCTGACCAGTATTAATTACTCACTGAAATTACTGAAGCCAATGAAATCCTTGTTTATATTATAGTGTATCAAGCAGAGTGTAAATTAGTTATTATGTTTCTTATGTTGCTGACCATACAAGCATTTCTAAATGGAGAAGCTGCTAATTCTCTCTTTGTGGTTCAGGATTTGAAAGCAACAAAGGATTATACTTACATTTTATTCTCATTGAGCAGGAAATATTGAGGTATGCCTTCTTAAGTTTCCTGATATGTGTAAGCTGATTCATGCGTGGTGATCGGTCAAAATTTTTAATAGCCATTTAAATTCATAAACTGCTTCCTCAAACCAACAGAATGTAAGAAGCCAAACACCCTTGTTGTCAATATCATTAGTGATAACAGAGTGTGTGTTTCCTACGGCATGATGTTGGAAACAGAAATGGTTGATCATTGTCCAAGACATATTCATGGAGCGATGCCTCAAAAAGGCAGCATCCATCATTAAAGACTCCCATCATCCAGGACATGCTCTCTTCTCATTGTTATCATCAGGAAGGAACACAAAAATCTGAAGGCATGCACTCAACGATTCAGAAACAGCTTTAACAGCTTTTTCCCCTCTGTCATCAGATTTCTGAATGGGCATTGAACTCATGAACACTATCTCATTCCTTTTTTATTTCCTATTCTTTCACTACTTATTCAGCTACTTATACACACACGCACACACGCACACACACACACACACACACACACACACACACACACACATTTATATACACTTACAGAACTTTGCTGTTTTTTCTCTCTATTATCGTGTATTGCATTGTACTACTGCTGCAAAGTTAACAAATTTCATGACACATGCTGGTCATATTAAACCTGATTCTGATTTTGATTCTGACCTGAGCAACAATGCAATGAGTATTCCCATTGAACTGCACCCAGACAATAGCCCTCCATTTCCCTCACATCCATGTACCTATCTAAATCTCTCTTAAATGTTGAAATCGAACCCACATCCACCACTTCCGCTAGCAGTTCATTCCACACTCTCACCATGCTTTGAGTGAAGAAGCTCTTTCACTATTTCCCTTAAATATTTCACCTTTCACACTTAACCCACAACCTGTAGTCCTAATCTCACCCAACTTCATTTGAAAAAGCCTGCTTGCATTTACCCTATCTACACCCCCTCATAATTTTGTATGCCTCTATCAAACTCCCCTCATTCTTCTGCATTCTGAAGAATAAAGTCCTAATGTATTCAACCTTTTCCTATAACTCAAGACCTCACATCCTAGCAATATCCTTGTATATTTTGCACTTTTTCAATCTTATTGAGATTTTTCCTGTTGCTAGGTGACCAAAATTGCACATAATACTCCAACTAAGCCTCACCAACATCTTATACTACTTCAACGTAACATCCCAACTCCTATACTCAACACTTTGATTTTGATGGCCAAGTTTTCCTTACAAACCTATCTACTTGTGACACCACTTTCAATGAATTATAGATCTCTGTTTCCAGATCCTTCTTTCTACTTCACTCCTCAGTGTCCTATCACTCACTGTGTAAGTTCTACCCTGGTTTGTCCTCCCAAATTGTAACATCTCACACTACCCTACATTAAATTCTATCTGCCATTTTTTCAGCTGGTTCAGATCCTGCTGCAAGCTTTTTATGGTGTTCCTCTCTGTCCACTACACCATTAGTAACAGGCCTCCACTCTACTATCAATCTGGTTTCTCCCGTGAAGCCAATGTCTACTCCAGTTTACAACCTTTTCTTGAATACCAAGCAACTGAACCTCCTTGATAAGTCTTCAATGCAGGACCTTATCAAAAACCTTGCTAAATTCCATGTTGACAACATCCACTGCCTTGCCTTCCTCAACTTTCCCACCAGCTTCCTCGAAAACCTCTAAGATTGGTTAGACACAACCTACTGTGCACAAAGCCATATTGAATATCTCTAACCAGTCCTTGTCTATCCAAATATTTATATATCCAATCCCTTAAGTAACATCAAATAACTTACCCACTACTTATGTCAGGTTCACCAGCCGATAATTTCTTAGCTTATTCTTAGAGCCTTCCTTAAACAACAGAACAACAGTCTTCCAATCCTCCAGCACCTTGCCCGTGGCTAAGATTGGTTTAAATATCTCTGCTAGAGCCTCTGCAATTTCTGCAGAAGCCTCTCACGAGGTCTGAGTGAACACATTGTCAGGCCCTGGGGATTTATCCATCCTAATTTTCTTCAAGACAGCAAATACCTCCTCCTCCTTAATCTGTATACAGTCCGTATGGTCACTGCTACTTTGTCTCACTGCTATAGCTTTTCTGTCTGTTTCCCAAGTAACTACAGCTCAATTTAAGATCTCTCCCATATCTTTCGTTTCCATACATAGATGACCACTGTGATTTTGCAGAGGACCAATTTTGTCCCTTGCTATCCTTTTGCTGTTAATATAACTAAAGAAGCCTTTGTGATTCTCTTTCACCTTGTCTGCTTGAGCAACCTCATGCCTTCTTTTACTTGTCCTGATTTCCTTCTTAAGTGTTCTCTTTTATTTTTATACTCCTCAAGTAGCTCATTTGCTCATTCCTGCCTATACCTGCTAAACACCTCCTTCTTTTTCTTAACCAGGGCCTCAATATTTCTCAAAAACCTAGATTTCCGAAACATGGAATCCTTGCACTTTATTCCGACAGGAACATACAAGCTCTGGACTCTCAAAATGTCACTTTTGAAGGCCTCCCACTTAACAAGTACACCTTTGCCAGAAAATAATCTGTCCCAATCCACACTTGCCAGATCCTTTCTGATATTATCAAAATTGGCCTTTCTCCAATTTAGAATTTCAACCAGAGGGCCAGACCTATCCTTCCCCATAATTGTCTTGAAACTAATGGCATTGTGATCACTAGATGTAAAGTGCTCCCCAGCTCAAACTTTCATCACCTGCCCTGTCTCATTCACTAATATGAGATCTAGTATCGCACTCTCTCTAGTCGGGACCTTTATGTGCTGATTAAGGAAACTTTCCTGAACATATTTGACAAACTCTATTCCATCTAGTCCTTTTACAGTATAGGAGTCCCACTCAATATACGGAAAGTTAAAAACACCTACTATAACAACCGTGTGTTTCTTGCAGCAATCTGTGATCTTTCTACAAATTTGTTCCTTTATATCCCACAGGCTATTCAGTGGTCTATAATATAATCCTATTAATGTGGTCATCCCTTGCTTATTCCTCAGTTCCACCCATATAACCTCACTAGATGAGCTCTTCAGTCTGCCCATTCTGAATACTGCCATGACATTTTCTCTGACTAGAAATGCCGTTCTGCCCCCTTTAATCTCTCCTGCTCCGTCATGCCTAAAGCAATGGAACCCTGGAACTTTGAGCTACTGGTCCTACTACTTCTGTAACCAATTCTGACTAATGGCTACAATGTCACAACTCCACATGCTGATTCATGCCTTAAACTCATCTGCCTTTCCTATAATACTCCTTGCACTGAAATGCAGAACAATGCAGAACCTTAGACGCACCATCCTCAATCTTTTGATCCCTCTCAAACACTCCTTTATCTGCTCTTGCACACTGCTTCCTATCCCTTTGCAACTCTAGTTTAACTCCACCCCCCACCCCTGCCCCATGTAGCAAGAGCAAAATTTCTCACAAGAATATTAGTCCCCCTCCAGTTCAGGTGGACACAATCCTTTCTGTAGAGGTTCCACCTTCCCTGGCAGAGATCCAATATTCCAAAACACTGGCCCACACACACAATGGTCCTTCTGCTTAAACCTAGCTTCTTTTCTATTGGGTCTTGCCAAGTGCCTTATTACGCACACTACAGCATCTTCTTGTGAACTGTGGCATGCAGAATGCCCCCACTGCCCCACCTCACTTCTTTTGGAATCTCTCTCCTGCTATGCAATCCAACATCTTCTTGAAAACTGTGGCACGCAGAATTTCAAAGTCTTTTGAATGCAACCTTGAAAGCTTTGGTGGAGTTGATGGGAAGTGGAAAAAATGTTCTACAAAGTGCTCAGGAAATAATAAGAGCAGTAAAAACCTCAAGTAGGTAGCAGGCATCAAGTCAAAGTAAACAGATGATCGAAATTTGTATATGTTACCATACTGTATACCAAATTAAGATTCATTTTCTTGCAGGCATATACAGGAATATAAAGAAACACAACAAAATTTATGAAAACAAATATACATACAGACTGAAAAACAATCAATGTGCAGAAGAAGATAAACTGTGCAAATAAAAAACATAATTTGAGAACATGAGTTATAGGTCGTGGAATCGTTTCAGAGTTGAGGTGAGTGAAGTTATCTACTCTGGCTCAAGAGCCTGATGGTTATAGGGTAATAACTGTTCCTGAACTTGGAGGTGTGGGGCCTAAGGCTCCTGTACCTCCTGCCTGATGGTGGTAGCGAGAAGAAAGTATGGCCTGGATGGTGGGAGTTCTTGATAATGAATAGTGCTTCTGTGTGACAGGACTCTGTATAAATATGTTCAATGGTGAGGAGTGGTAGTTGGGAATTCAAGTCACAAATGTTTGCATTTACAAACTTGCATCATCAAATCTCTTTTTTTTAAAGATATACCTTCATGTTGGCCTTACAGCCAATCAGAAACTATCATGCTCAGTGAAAGATGAAATTTAAGCGATAGAAAAGTTATTGCATGGTTTAACAGGGGTTTGTGATTAATTGTATCACAACTTGAGTGGACCAGCCTCGCTGTATCCACTTCCTATTCAAGTTCCTGATCATACATCTCAAAGGGACTTGCTCATTATGGTGATCCTGCACAGATTCAAGATACATTTATTATCAGAGAATGTATAAATTATACATCCTTGAGATTTGCTTACTCATGGGTAGCCACAAAGCAAGAAACCCAAAAGAACCCAATTAAAGAAAAAAAATAATAAAAATAAAAGACCGCCATCTGGTGTTCAAGAGAAAGAAAATAAAACACAAATCATGCAAACAATTGAAGCAAACAACAGCATTCCAAACCAAAATTGAGTCCAGATCCAAGCCCCAGAGCAGCCTAGAGCAGGCCCAAAGCCTCACTCATCAGTTCATAATACTAGCAGGCACGGGGCACAGCAGCTGGGGTAGTCTTCATAGCCTCACTGCCATGGAGATGACCAGCGTGGAGAACGAGTGAAATTGGCCCTCAGTCCGACCAATACCCTGTCTCTTCAGTCTACCAGCAATCTTGACACCAATTCTTTTCAGTACTGCAGGGGGTTCCATTTGTGCAGGGTAAGTTATCATACAGCACCACTGATGACAGCACCTGGAATTCAGTACCATATTTTCAGTTTGGTGTGGTGCCTGAAGCAGTCAGCACACAGGAAAACAGTAGCCAAACTGCCTCCTAGCTGGATTGAGCTGCATGCATCACGACCAAACAGCCCGCACTAATTGGGCATTGAAGGTGCAAAATCTCTTTTAGTTTCAGCACAGAGCAGAATCAACATGCAAGCAATGGAATGCTGCACCCAGAAAGGTGTGTTATTTCATCTCAGGCACAAATTAAATGTGGATTTCTCTCTTGGCAAAGAAGCCTCATGAATTTCCTCTATAGAACAGTTGCTGCACATACCCATCAGTTCTACCCTGGAGAGAGTCAACTGTAAACAATTTTAACGTCCCATCCACTTGTAATATGGCCTTTCCATCAATGAGGGGAAGTTATGTTTGCATTAAGGAGAAGATTTCAATTCTTCCTGAAGTACTGATATCTGAAAATATGTTCATTGTTGTTTCCAAGGTAGGAAAACTACTCACTGAAGTTCCTGAGAAAAAAATTGAACGTCCTACTAAGATCCATTCACTTCCTCCCCTATCTTCTACAATCCTCTTCCAGAAATGTTTCCTTCTCTCTATGCCCACTCATGTTGTCAGGAAGTGTTGACTAATACCCCCATTTCTGGAAGCAATTATTTGAGCAACAGTCTAGAAGTTGCCAAACATTCCTTGAACATGTAGCACGCCAGTCCCTGTAGATACCTAAAACTCAAAACAATCAACCAAAGTAGCAAACACTTGTCCAATCATACACCAAGTGACTTGAGAGTAGCTGATGATCCCTTAAATGGTATTACATAGCAATGGATTTTAAATCAGGCCCAATCCCCAGACTGGCACACATTGCCATACTAACTACTGCAACCTCTCTCCCCATCCTCTGCCACTAGTCTCGTCTATCCTGTGATCACTTCACATTATTTCTGCCTCTGGAGCAGAAAGTCATGGATTTGGCCACTGTAACTCATTCCTAGTTTGTGGGCAAGTGATAATGTCTTGTGGGAGTTAAAGAAAATATGGGGAGTAAAAAATGGGATGAGCACAAATGGATGATTAAATCTCAGTATGGGATTGATAGGCCAAAGGGCCAATAGTGTGAAATTGCTTGATATGTTCTTTCAAGCCATATCACATGTTCAATAACAACAGTTTGGATACTTAATTATGTGGGACATAATATTCTGTGAAATGACACTGTATTCTATAATACCCTGCAACACCGACGATGTGTTTAATTAGCCATGGTTCCCTGCAGACACAGTTTCTCTTACAGTGAAGGTGATGTAAGGATTGGGAAGATGAATTTAAATAACAAATGTGTGCCTTGAAAAACTAGGAAGTGAATGCATATTGCTGGAACTAGATATATTCATTGATCAGCTACTTTGAATTTAATAAGCATTCATGCAGATATCATTTAAGGGAAAACACTGCTAACTTATTAATGCCTCGCTCTTTGTGATTAAACTTCTGGACATTTAAAAAAATTATACCACATTACTTTGGTGTTAATACTTTGAAATTTTTTTATTTACTGCAATAATTCAATTTTAGTCATATCTTTTCCTTGTTTTTATTAACAAACAATTCAAAACCTCTTGTTATATTTGCCAGTGGAAAGAATTTACTTGAATTGATGGCCATGTCCCTTAACTCCTGAAGAATCTCTTTCTGGTACAAATGGAAAAGAGATGGTTGCTCTACCAGAACATCATAGAAACTTTCAGAGAAACAGGAAGCCTCGCTCGTTACCCACTGCAAACCAACATAGGTTTGGCAGCAGCAGGAGGGAATTCCAGTTATGAATTTACATCCTGTTTTTGCTCTTCTTATAGACTGGTGACATTTCTTCCTATTCTTATACTAAATCTACACCAAGTGCAGTACACAGCAGTCAGACATTGATGCAAGAGCCACTGACGTTCTTATCCTCAGTTCTATGTCAGTATAACATATAAGCAGAATACATACACATTTGGTATTCCGTACACATTAACAATTTCAAATAAATTGTATTTGTTTCACAACATTGGAGGAGTTAAAGTGTTCCAAGCTTCTTCAAGGCAACATGTTCAAACACAATATCAAAGTTCAAAGTAAATTTTAAAATCAAAGTACATATATGTCACAATCTCCAACCCTGAGTTTCATTTTCCTGCGGGCATCCTCAGCAAATCTACAGAATAGTAATGATAACAGGATTAATGAAAGATTAACCAGAGTGCAGAAGACAGCAAACCGTGCAAATGCAAATCTAAATAAGTAGCAATAAATAAAGAGAACATGAGTTGACAAGATAAAGAGTCCTTAAAGTGAGATCATCTGGGAGGAAGTGAGTGGAGGTTTAGAAGCAAAAGGAGATTTTTCAAGGAGAGTGCTACAGGAGTGAAAAGACGTTGAGGAGTGGAGGTGTTTAAGGAGGAAGTCTCTGAGCTTGCATTTGACAGCTGAAGCCACGGCCATCATTACAAAGCTTGGAAAAGGAAACCTGAGCATAGGCATGAGACCAAAATTGTAGGAATGGGGAGACTTCAAAAGATTGATTCCCTGAAGGTGCTAGTGGATATTGGGAGTGTGAAGATTGTAGGAGGATTAAAAAAAACAGTAAGAGGAGCTCAGGCAGGACTGAGCACAGTGTGTTATGGATGAAGCAGATGTTGTGAATTAGGCTGTAAACAGCAGTGAGGAATTGTAATTTCCTCCAAGGGCAGCCCTGCCTAAGTCTTAGATTTTCGCTCATTCCTTACAGTGAGAAAGTCAAGTGCATTCTGCATCCCTGTCCTTGTTGCCCTGTAACTTAATTTTCCTTCCAGTGTTTACTCAATCACCATTCCAGTATATTTTACAAATGTTGTTTTCCCATTGAAGGGAAAACTTATTGAGATAATCTGGTCAAATCTAATTTCCACTTGATTCTCAGGCGGTGTATTCCAAACCATATGCATCACTGCAAAGATTTTCTTCACAACTTCCATGGATCTTTTGCTCATCACTTTAAATTTGTGCTTCACATCCTTGAACTCAATTGGTATGGCTTCTTTGAAAAGTATCTGGATCAGCAACTGAATTGCCAAGCCATAGTGTACTATGGGCCAAGTGCTGCTAAATGGGATTTTTATGGACAGGTACTTGATGGTCAGCATAGACATGGTGATCTGAAGGGTCTGTTTCTGTGATATATGACTATGATTCCAGAATATAGCTGACAAAATATGCCTTTAACAACACTGGGATGGCACTCTTTCATTAACTCAGACTTCTCCAAGTTCTTAGTAATATTTTTCCTCCAATTATTATTCCTTAAAGTTGCCACACCTCATCCCCTTCCACCACTGCAGTTAAACCAACCAGCTACTTAGAAGTTGTTGGCACTTGAGTCCTTTGTCACCTTCCCTGCATTTATGCAGGATTATAGCAAGGTCTTCTGCAAGTCCACTCAGTCTATAATGCAATATATCAACCTAGCAACTTGTTCCCTTTAGGCATAGCAAGCCTTTTTAGTATCCCTTCTCTCCAATTTTCATCCTGTTCATTGTACTTCTGACTCCTCTTCTATCAAGATTGAAATTAGTCCCCTTCATTGTAAAGACACAGGTGCAAAATACTCTTGTTCTCTGGATCTATATGTAAATCAAATTCTTGCTTCCTATTGAGCCTCATGCATTTTCTAAATACCCATCCACTACTCTGATGTTGGATTAAGAATTTCTACAATTAACTTGCCCATAGAAGAATTCCACACTTGTTGACTTGGCATATTACACACTATGGAGCACACATGCTGGTTGAGATCAAGAGAATCTCTCCAATTGATTGAAATGAAATCAATATGTGGATAAGAGTTGAGTTAATAGCTTGGCTTCATACTTGCACTACTTTTCTTTAAGGTTGCAAAACTACAGTTCCTATTCTGCTTGCCCCTTCCCAGTGTTCCAGCTCACTGTAATCCTTTCCATGCTCAGATAAAATTCAAAGTGTTCAACTCCAAATTTCAAAGCTTCAAAAAGGTGAAGAGAAATACATTGGGTTTGGATCTTGAATAAAAACAGAATTTGACTGAACCACTCAGTTCAGGCAACTACACAATGGGAAAAGGTCCAGATGACAGACAGATAATACCAAAGTTCAAATGTATTATTATCAAAGTGCTATATATTACCATTTAACACCTTGAGATTCATTGCCTTGCAGGCATTTACAAGAAAAATAAAGAAATACAATAGAATCAAATGAAAAACTATACATAAATAGACAAAATCTGACAAACAATCAATGTGCAAAAGAAGTCAAACTGTGCTAATAAAAATACTATTGAGAACATGAGAGGTAGCGTCCTTGAAAGTGAGTCTGTAGGCTACAGAATCAATTCAGAGTATTGGTAAATTAAGTTATCTATGCCAGCTCAGGAACCTGATGATTTACTGTTCCTGAACCTGGTAATGTGAGATGTAAGGTTTCTCTCATGCCTGATAGTAATAATGATAAGAGAGCATCACTTGAATAGTGGGGTCTTTGATGATGGATGCTGCTTTATTATGGTAGTGCTCCATGTAAATATACTCAGTGGTGGAGAGGGCTTTGCCTGTGATGGACTGGGCTGTATCCACTACTTTCTGGAGCCTTTTCTGATCCTTGGCACTGGTGTTTTCAAAAGAGGCTGTGATACAATCAGTTAGGATACTCTTCACTGCGCATCTATAGAAGTTTGTCAAAGTTCCTCCAACCTCTCTCTTCTCTTCCCTGTCCCCATGCTGTTTATTTCCGTCATCTTATGTTCTTGTATAACCTTTGTACCTCTTTTCAGATGTAGTTTCCTACTGACGCCGATATCACTTTCACCAACATTTGAACTGTTCAACTGGTGATGTAACGAGTTCCATGTTGCTTACATTATCTGCTCCATTCCTGACATCTACTGGAACACTTCATAAAAGACTAAGCAATAGGCTTTTGGCAATAACAGTTGAGGACAGTCTCAGGATTTTGGATTTGGAACACTGGATTTTTAATAGGATATCCATTAACTGTCAAAATTTCAGAATTTTGGCTGTAGTACCAGGCTTTATTTTTAATACAAAACATATTTGTGTAAAGGAGAATAATGAAAGGGAAAATGCTTCTGGCATGTTATAGAAAATGTCTCACATGGGTTTTTACTGCAGTACTCACCTTCACTGGAACATTGATTGCATTTAAAAGTAATTCATTACACAAATTTGGAGGTTAGATATGGTAAGTTTATAACTGCAAGTTGTTCCCTATTCCTGACTAAAATTTCTGTGAAAGAGTTTAAACTAGATGGCGAGACTTTATGTGGTAAATACTAAGCTTCAGACAGAATATAAGTGGATCCATCAGTATGCTTCTTACAATGCTGGCTCCTTAACTGCATTTAAAGTAGATGTGGATGGTTTACATCAGTCATTTCTTTTGAAATACCACTTGATCTTACTTGACAGGTGTATGAAAAAAAATATACTCACAGCGACATCTACCACACATGCAAACACTTTGTGTGACAGATACCTTGGATGCAATGAATACAAGTGCACTTCTACCAGTTCACTATGTTCATAGTTCACTCGGCTCCTATTAAAATGAGGCCTGA
Source organism: Mobula hypostoma (assembly GCF_963921235.1). NCBI lineage: Eukaryota > Metazoa > Chordata > Chondrichthyes > Myliobatiformes > Myliobatidae > Mobula > Mobula hypostoma. Next base: position 30,719,865 of record NC_086117.1, read on the forward strand.
AACAGGGGTTCTTGTGGAGTTTTGATGCACAGCATAAACCTGTACCTTTTAAAATGAAGATGCAGTCCTACCTACACACAATTCTTCCTGGAAGCAAGCACTCCCTGTTGGAAACCACTTTTTAAAAATAATACTTTTTAATAAGATTTGTACTTTTTAAGCAAGCATGTATTTTTCACACTCACTGGAAGAAAGCAATATAGCAGCTAAGCTAATGATTTATCGCCCTTCTTATTTTTCTCTGGCTAAGTATTAGCACATTACCCACGTGATGTAATTGTTTTAATTTTGTGACCTATTAACTAATTTATTCCTATCAGTGAAATGTGTTATATCTTATCTATAAAAGTGATAGATTTTTCAGAAACGCCATCTTTATTCTTTTGTCTATACACCTCTTAGCCTTGTTTCTCAGCTCTTTATTTTGTTTGCTTAATATTCATATGTTTGTTTGTACACTAAATTAAACTGAGTTCTTGGAGTTAAGACTACTCATCACTCTTGACTCCTCGAAGAACCCTAAGGATCAGATATCAAACAGAGATCCAACACTTGGTTCAGAGAATATTATTATTATTCCAGCCATACATTTTATATTAATACTAATATGATCTATTTGCTTTTGTGTAACCAGAACATCAACTACCTGCACTTTGTTCTTCTAGATAGGAAGACAACCTGATTTCTTGGCATGAAGCAGGGGTGTGCCTACCAGAGTCGACTACCTCCAAGCAGGGATTCTGACTGTCCTATGCTGATAAAAATAGCATCTCATGGTGAGACTAGAGAGCATCTCATAGAGGTGATTTTAATCTGCACCAAAGCATTAAAGGTGCGTGACCCTACAGTGCTTCAGGAATTTTGTTTTGATTCCTTTGGGTACTTGATGAAATAATCAGAGCTTTCTGCAATAAAGCAAAGAAAAATAAAACATACTTTTTTCGTGATTGCATTGACTACATATCACTGTCTATTGAGCATATTCCAGTTTTTGTTTATTTCTCTTCCAAAAAACTATTGCTCATTCCCAGAAAACCTATTTTAATGTGGTTCTGTAACTTAATGAGGAAAATTGGGAGCAGGTGCAATTACTGTCAAGCTGTCCCAGATTTAATTAAAGCATCCTCAAATGCATCAAGGCCCATGGAAACTCAAGTGGAAAACGAACCGTCTGAGCAATGAATGTTTATTACCTGTCACTGGTGATTGGCTTGCTAGGCCAGACATGGTGCTCTGGAACTTTGCCAGACAACAAAACCGTGACCACATACGCTTTCATGGAAAAACAAGAGAACCGCAGATGTTGGAAATCTGAAATGGAAATTTAAATACTGGAGATACTCAGTAGATCAGGTAGCATCCGTGGAGAGAGCAAGAATTTAAGTCAGTGAACCTTTATCAGACCTAAAACGGAAATTTTCTCATGAAAATTCATTGACCTTCGATATTAACTTTGTTTATATGCCTTCATAAATGATGCATAACTTCTTTTCATGGGCAGATGAAGAGTCTGTGTGTGGGAATCATTGATACACTATTCTGTATGGTAGCTCATTGTCCAAAGCAAGATTTGTGATTATTTTACTTTTTAGAACTGGTGATAATGATGAAATTTGGTGGAAATCAGACAGGCTTGGTGAGTTGTTGAACCAATGGCAAATTCACAGTTATACTTTTCTACTGTTAAATTATGCAGTATATATTTGTGACAAGACGTAATTCCTTGACAACAACTCGGAGGAGACTGACGGGAGATTCAAATGAGGTTGGTAAAATTGTGAGGACCTAGGAGGTTAAACCTGCAACCTCGAAGACAGTGATAAAATGGTTGGAGGAGGCTTATGAGGCGCTCCAGGGTTGTTTTGAGGTGACAGACTGGCAGGCGCTCTGTGAGCCACATGGAGAGGATATTGATGGGCTCACAGAGTGCATCACTGATTACATCAACTTCTGTGTGGACTGCAATGTTCCGACAAGAACTGTCCTTTGTTATTCAGATAACAAGCCATGGGTGATAAAGGACATTAAGGACATCCTGAATGCTAAAAAGAAGGCGTTCAACCTGACCCTGAGGCTCCGGGGGGTTCCTGTATTGTGGAAGACGTCTTGCCTCGTCCCTGTGCCGAAGACGCCGCGCCCCAGCGGCCTCAATGACTACAGACCGGTGGCATTGACCTCCCACATCATGAAGACCCTGGAGAGACTTGTTCTGGAGCTGCTCCGGCCTATGGTCAGGCCACACTTAGATCCCCTCCAGTTCACCTACCAGCTCCGACTAGGGAGTTGAGGATGCCATCGTCTTCCTGCTGAACTGTGTCTACGCCCACCTGGACAAGCCAGCGAGCACTGTGAGGGTCATGTTTTTTGACTTCTCCAGAGTGTTCAACACCATCCGCCCTGCTCGGCTGGGGAGAAGCTGACAGCGATGCAGGTGGATGCTTCCCTGGTATCATAGATTCTTGATTACCTGACTGGCAGACCACAGTACGTGTGCTTGCAACACTGTGTGTCCGACAGAGTGATCAGCAGTACTGGGGCTCCACAGGGGACTGTATTGTCTCCCTTTCTCTTCACCATCTACACCTCGGACTTCAACTACTGCACAGAGTCTTGTCATCTTCAGAAGTTTTCTGATGACTCTGCCATAGTTGGATGCATCAGCAGGGGAGATGAGGCTAAGTACAGGGCTATGGTAGGAAACTTTGTCACATGGTGTGAGCAGAATTATCTGCAGCTTAATGTGAAAAAGACTAAGGAGCTGGTGGTAGACCTGAGAAGAGCGAAGGTACCGGTGACCCCTGTTTCCATCCAGGGGGTCAGTGTGGACATGGTGGAGGATTACAAATACCTGTGGATATGAATTGACAATAAACTGGACTGGTCAAAGAACACTGAGGCTGTCTACCAGAAGGGTCAGAGCCATCTCTATTTCGTGAGGAGACTGAGGTCCTTTAACATCTGCTGGATGATGCCGAGGATGTTCTACGAGTCTGTGGTGGCCAGTGCTATCATGTTTGCTGTTGTGTGCTGGGGCAGCAGGCTGAGGGTGGCAGACACCAACAGAATCAACAAACTCATTCGTAAGGCCAGTGATGTTGTGGGGATGGAACTGGACTCTCTGATGGTGGTGTCTGAAAAGAGGATGCTGTCCCAGTTGCATGCCATCTTGGTCAATGTCTCCCATCCACTACATAATGTACTGGTTGGGCACAGGAGTACATTCAGCCAGAGCCTCATTCCACCGAGATGCAACACAGAGCGTCATAGGAAGTCATTCCTGCCTGTGGCCATCAAACTTTACGACTCCTCCCTTGGAGGGTCAGACATCCTGAGCCAATAGGCTGGTCCTGGACTTATTTCATAATTTACTGGCATAAGTTACATATTACTATTTAACTATTTATGGTTCTATTACTATTTATTATTTATGGAGCAACTGTAACGAAAACCAATTTCCCCCAGGATTAATAAAGTACGACTATGACTATGACTATAAAGGAATATTCTTGAGCGGAAACCTCAGCAGCAAGGAACATGAAGTTATGCCAATTGCGAGAAAAATCAGAGAGGAGCCGAGAGAAATTAAATATAATTCAATAGTTTGGTGGGGATATGGAACTTACAGCTTGAAAGAGTGATGGAGACAGAAAACCCTCACCACATTTAATCATGGATTGGCACTTCAAGAGCTGTAACCCACAGGGCTATGGACCAAGACAGGGGAAATGGGATTGGCCTAAACTCCACTTTTGGCTAGAATGAATATAATGGGCCAAATAATTGCCTACTCCGCCATAAATTTCTATGAGTTCCCCAACAGATACTCTTCTCGCAAAACTAGCAATTCTTTTAAATTGGCTTCTTCTTCAAAGACATATTTAAAAGACTTGTGCATGTTTATGGACGAAATGAAAACCAAAACAGAACATAACAGCACTAAATTGTTTACATTTTCCAGAATCCTGTCACAGGAGAATGTGCTGCCCATCATGCCCAAGACAGCTCTTCAGAAGGGGTTTACAATTTATTCCTACTCACCTGCTCTTCCCTCACAACCCCGCAAAATGTTTCCTTTTCCAGTGTATATCAAATTCTCTTTTGACAGATAATATTAAATCTGTTTCCACTACCCCTTCAGTTAAATGCATTCCAGATGGCAGCAAATCGCTACGTAAAAACAGCTTTTATTTAGTTGAAGCACAACGTTATATACCTGCTCTGCTGAACATTTTTCTCAAAATAAGAAGATTCTCTTTACCATATTCCGCATGGGGATAAATTTGGGTGTTTCCTGAAAGTTGGGTGATCGACATTTCTTTTCCTGAATGTGTCTGAAGGAAAACTGTCGGCCTTTGTACTAAATGAAATCTCTATTCTTCCCTCAATAGTCATATAAGATCTACTAGTTCGGATAGAATCACCTGAATAGGCTGAATTTTCATCTTTTTTAAAGGGTAAAACAATTCTACAGAGAGAGTTGACCAACAGTCCAGGAATGAGCCAATAAAACAATAATCTTCTAACCAACCCAGCATGTAATCAACTTGCTTGTTAAAGTGATGGCAGGATGTATTCTACTGAATGATATTCCCTGTCAAACCTGTATATTCAAAAAATTAACATGAAAGTAAATTGTGACATCTCAATTCCCAATTGACATTTTTATTTGCTTTTGAAAGTATATTTTTAGGAACTCAGCAACAATCTAATAAGCACATATATTGCAGCACCAGGTTTGATTGCTGGTCTATCCTGAATTAACTGTTTTCAGAGATTGAGGAGAAACCCACCTGTGTTCAAAGCAGCAAAGCTGCAGGAATATTCTACATCTGTGGCTGTTAAGGACAAGATCTGATATCTTTCACAGCTCATCAGCAGTCACTGTCTAGGCTCACATATGGCCACTTGTGTGAGCAATCGGGGGGGGGGGGGGGTTATTGAAAGCCTATGGCATCATTTCCTATTATGACTTATTGGTCTTTAAGAGAAAATGGGGAAACTTTTAAAAATGAATTAAATTGGACCCATCACTTGTCAAAGTCTCCTCACACTTCAGAGAAGCAAACCAATTTCCTTTCAGTTTTTCAAACACAGGTACTAAAAATGAGGGGGGAAAATGGACAAAATTAAACCCTCCAATAAATGTTGTTGTGCAGCTGGTGTTCTTGTGCACAAGGCTGTTCAGCAGAACGATGCAAGATGTGCACCATCCAATTTAAGTTTGTATTGTTGGAACAAATGTCAAGTGATTCAAGAGAAGCTCCGTCCATGGAAGATGGAAGGTAGTGAAAGAACAAGACAATTCCAATTGACCTGTGGAATACAGATTTGTTAGCTGAGTACCACCACTAGCAGAAAGCAATGTAGCTGGCCCACTGGGAATTTTCCACTTAAAAACAATGTGTAACTTGGTTTCTTTTATATTCTAATCATTGACCTTTAAATGTGCAGTTGCTTCAAGATAACGAGGATCTTAAGTGTTCCAAGGCTAAGGTGACCGAATATAAGTTCATATTGTTTCATTTAGCTGCCTACTTTCATTCCAAGAAGGACAGAATTTGGGAAGATTAAGATTGAAAGGTGGTGTAAGATTCTGGATCCCAGATTGCCCTTTGTGGATGTGGATTCAGTGGGATGATGATGAATTAGCACGGGGCAAGTCAGGAAAGGTACGAATGTCTCATACCAATGTGGACAGGATCGCTAGTGCTTGCCCATGAAAGGGGGCAGGGTATTAATGACTACTAATTTCCACCCCTCATGTAGGTAAACTGTCCAGAGTGGTAGGATCTCAAGGGAACTGATGGGGAAATAGTTTCTTGAATGGTATTAGTTGAGATGTGGGACAAAGAAGGAATAACAGTGGGACATCTAATTTACTGCCAATACACTTCTATACAGTTATCAGTGAAACAGCATTGGCATGTTCAGCAGCAGGAAAGAGCTTCTTCATGATATTCCCCTCGTCTTTTATTATGATTAAAGTCTGTCACGAGCCTTGTGGCCCATCAGGACGGTGTTTATGCCAGTTTCCGTGGCGCGAAGCGACTGAGAGTACGAGATTCACCCCCCCCCACCCGCCGATAGGACGCCAGTCTATCACGAGGTTAACCCCCAGCATTTTTGCCAGTACCCATTCTCAGCTGGGTGGACTGGAGCATTGTGTGGTTAAGTGCCTTGCTCAAGGACACACATGCTGCCTCGGCCGAGGCTCTAACCCACAACCTTCAGATCGTTAGTCCAGCGCCCTACCACTTGGCCATGTGCCACACTTTGTCTTTTATTGTCCAGCCTCAATCATTCTCAAGAAAGTAGCTGTGAGCTGTATTCTTGAACTGTTGCTTTCCACCTGGTGATCATACTCCCAGAATACTTGGGCAGGGAGTTCCATAATTTAGACCCAAAGACGACAGCAGAACAATGACACTTTGCTCAGTCAGGGTGATCAACTTGGAGGGGAGTCTCCCATATGCCTAGAACTCTTTTTCATTGTGTTTGCTGGCAGCAGGTTTGAAAGTTGTTTCAGTGCATTTTAAGTGTAAATTAGTATGTACTACAACCATTGAACCTCCATGGTATTGAGAATGAATGTTTTAACTGGTGGATAGGGTGTCAATCAAGCAGCCACGAGGAAATCTGCAGATACTGGAATTTCAAGCAACACACATAAAAATTGCTGGTGAACGCAGCAGGCCAGGCAGCATCTCTAAGAAGAGGTACAGTCGACGCTTCGGGCCAAGACCCTTCGTCAGGACTAACTGAAAGAAAAGCTAGTAAGAGATTTGAAAGTGGGAGGGGAAGGGGGAGATCTGAAATGGTAGGAGAAGACAGGAGGGGGAGGGATGGAGCCAAGAGCTGGATGGTTGATTGGCAAAAGGGATATGAGAGGCTCATGGGACAGGAGGCTGGTCCATTTGAGAAAGAAAGGGGGAGGGGTGAGCCCAGAGGATCCCTAGGCTTCCTGTCCCATGATCCTTTCATATCCCTTTTGCCAATCAACTGTCCAGCTCTTGGCTTCATCCTTCCCCCTCCTGTCTTGTCCTATCATTTCGGATCTCCCCCTCCCCCTTTCAAATCTATTACTAGTTTTTCTTTCAGTTAGTCCTGACGAAGGGTCTCAGCTGGAAACGTCGACTGTACCTCTTCCCAGAGATGCTGCTTGGCTTGATGCATTCACCGGCAACTTTTATGTGTGTCAATCAAGCAGGCTGCTTTGTCCTCGTAGGACAAAGGTGACCTTCTTGAATCGTGTTGGAGCTTCACTCACACAGGCAAGTGGAAAGTATTCAATCACAGTTATGAATTGAATATTATAGGTGAGGGAAAGGCTTTCAAGTGTTAGGAGGGGAGTCATTTGCCACAGGATACCCAGCCATTGACCTGCTGTCATGGCCATGTCAGCCATATGGCTGGTCCATTTGAGATCCTTCCAAGTTGGCTACGATCAGGGAAGAATTTTTTAGACATGTAAGGAATGAAATAAAATAATGAAAAAGAAGAATGCTTCTTTATATCCAATAAATCCTCAGAAATATATATATCATCATCATAACTTAGATATATTAACTGGTGCAGAGTTAACACAAGAGATTCTGCAGATGCTAGAAATCCAGAGCAATACACACAAAATGTTGGAGAAATTCATAAGTTCACACAGCATCTACAGAACTGAATAAACATTCGACATTTCGAACCAACACCCTTCTTCAGGACTAGAAAGGAAGGGGGAAGACGCCATAATTAAATGTCAGGGGAGGGGAAGGAGGGGAAGTTAGCAGGTATACGGAAATGTTGACAAGCATGTTCCTACTATTGAGCAATTCATCTTGGGTCAGAAATTTGAGGAACTCTGAATCAAACAAATGTCATGCAATCCTTGGTACCACAGCCCCACTCAATAGAAACAAAACCAACATAAAACATTTACCATAAGCATATTTTTTTCCACAGAAGTTATTTGACTTTGAAAAGAAACTGTTGAATTCTGAGTGGAACTTGGCAGGAGATTGGTTGCACTTAGTGTTCTAAGTGCTGACTACTAAACACAAAAATAATTGGGATGGATTTTGTTCTTGGATCAGGAATTCTATCCAATGGGAGCAAATGAAATGTGGTTTCTGGAACTGAAATTTGATGCTTGGATCAGAATTATGCTTGGATCAGGTATATAATCTATGTGGAGTCAAGTGGACTTGCAGGCTGCAGCTTAGGGATCTCCCTGTGTAACAAATAATCCCTGATATACCCAACCAGTAAGTGCTTTGTAACAGGGTCATGCAGATTACCTCACCCATGTGATTCTGGTCATATTTCAAACTAGCACCATTGCACAGCCTAACCCTTGTGTATTTTAATATATTTTAATAATGGACCAAATGTCAAAATTGCTGTTCAGTATCCCAAAAGAAAACTTCCATGAACACTTTGACAGATGAATGTTTCCCTTACTCCTAAAATAATTTCACTAGCCAAACACAGAGCACATTTTTTTTCTAATTCCAGAGTGTCATGTGCATTCCCACGCCGACTCATGCCTTCACATGTCTACCCGTTCCAAACCAACACTACTTGGCAAAAGCAGCATATCGGAATATTTTCAGTAGGAATGCAAAAATATCCGCACATCCTGACTTTATCATTATATAGGTCAATTATTGTTTTGTGTTAGTCTAATAACAGATGTCGAAATTCAGGAACACATGATATCATCAAGGTGGCTGAAGAAACTTGGTGATGGAAAGCAAGCTCTAGTTTTGATTACTTTGGTCACTTTTCTCTTTAACTAGGAAAATTTAAACGTGTAATAAAAGTGCAAGGACAAGAAGAAATAATAATTAAACTTACTTATAAAGGATTTTGGGGGTTTTTAGTAAAGGTTTCATATTTAAAATGTTAACTTACCATTTGTTTTCGGCAAAGGTTGGCAGTTTTGGATGTGTTGTAGCTTACATTATTTTGTTTCAGCTAAAACTCGGTGCATTATTAACTCACATCTTCCAAAAGCAGTAAATGGAGGTACATTCACTAGGAGGACAGCAGCACTTCAAGGACATTGCTCATAGCACCTCGGGTGTAATAAATTCAGGGCACACAACACATCACTGATAATGAATATGAATTTAAAAATGAGATCGTTTGACAAAAGGCAATTAATGAAACACAGGTACTTAGAAAAGAACTGTGATGAAGTGCTTAAGTGGGGGCAGAGAACTTCTGAACAGAAGTAATTATTTATGAGAGGAGATGTATGGAATTTATTCTGCAATAATTATGTAATGGACAAAGGTTGTTTTTAATCCAACATTCACATTTTTTTCACAGTTCTCTAAACTGATTATCAATGTCTGTGGAACCAGATAACAGAAACAGGCCCTTTGGCCCACTGTGTCTACTGTCCATGCTAACCATCTAATCCTATTTCCAAGACCTTGGTCCATCACCTTCTATGTTTAGGTAGTTCTTTTGCTCATAGAGTAATTCTTAAGTGTTATGTGAGAGACTTTTCCACCTTCATCTGCTCAAGTAGTGCATTCCTGATTACTGCTGCTGTCTGTAAGAAGTTTGTATGTTCTCCCTGGACTATGTGGGTTTCCTCCAGGTGCTCCAGTTTCCTCCCACAGTCCAAAGATGTAATAGTTGGTAGGTTAGACCATAAGACCATAAGATATAGGAGCAGAATTAGGCCACTCCACCATTCCATCCCAGATCCCACTCCACCCTGTACACCTGCCTTCTCGCCATATTCTTTGATGCCCTGGCTGATCAGTTAATTGTTTAATTGGTTATTGTGAATTATCCCATGATTAGGCTAGGGTTAAATTGGGGTTTGCTGGCCAGCATGGCTCGAAGGGCCGGAAGAGCTCGTTCCATGCTGTATCTCAATAAATAAATAAAGTTCCAACCTCCCTCTCCTTTGAAACGTTGTTTCTAAAATTCCCTCAATATCTCCTACTCCCAATATTAGGTCTATATCCTCCGGGGTTGTAGATACCTCTGCTCATGGAAGCATTTTCTAACAATCTATTATGTCTATAACTAGCATAATTTTGTATATCTCAATCAGGCCTCCCCACAATAAGTGTAATCTATTACTTTGTCTGTACAATGAGGCATTTATTATAGGCAAGCTGGCAGATAGTTCAAAACAAAATAGGATCAAAAATGTTTTTGTGTTAACCACTCAGAAGAAGCAGTCTTTGACTTTTATTCTGTATAAAAGAACTAACAGTCTTTGAAAACTGACAATGAAATATATTTTTAAAAACACTACTCCATGGGCGACCATCTGATTAATTGAAATTTTTTTTTATTAGTAGCTCTCTAGGAACGAGAGCAGTCCCTGATGTTTTAATTAAGAAGAAACTTCCAGATGGAGAGAAGCTTTGTCGCTCTTGTTTTTAAATATTCATTTAATTATTCGGCAAGTAACATGGAAAATTAATAAAATACTGAAGCACGTTATGCATTATTTCACTTACTTCATTTCAAAAAGACAAAGATGTTTAATCATGTTAAAATTTTAAAGTAAAGTAATCTCAGATTTTATCCTTTCAGGGACTGCTGATTTCAACACCTTATGACAAGTCCAGGCATGCACTTTCAATACTTTGCCTGATCAGAATCAGAATCAGAATCAGTATGGAAGGCAGTATGGAAGATTGAACACTTTGCCACCTTCTGCATGGTCGAAGGAACTTGAATAAGTCTGCACCTTGTGCTTGTCCCTTGCTAGATGTTATGGTCACAGTTATACACGATTACAGACCACCCAACTCTCTGGGGCCTCACAGCTGATAAGTACGGGCCAAATGCAGAGCAATCCAAGGCCTGCACATGGATTAAGAGAGTTAAGCTGTCTAACAGCCTTTTCCACTCTTCCCAATTGCCTTTGATGATCAGATACATTTAAAACATCACATAAAAAGTTTACAAGATGAGAAAATAATAAGTTAACTCAAATACAAACTGAAGTTAATTCATTAAAAATGTTAATATTAATTGAAAAATTGAAAACCAATCCAATGCCCTCTGCTTCACTTGCCTTTTCCTTAAAGCTCACTGAGCTTATCCAAATGAATGGAGTTGTGCTGGATGAGGGGTCAGGTGTGAAGTGCATTAGGACCCTTCCATTAACTTTGTATTTGCAACGTGCCTGAACTCACACTGAGACACAATGAATTCATGGTGAGAGAGGCCCATATCAGACTTTTAGCACATTCCATTCCAACCTTTTATACTTCAGGTGCGGACTTGGAAAGAAGGAACATGCACACTGGTGTCAGGCTGTGCTTTGGTAAGGAGGTAGGCCATAACTATGAGCTGGGTGTAGCTCCAGGAAACAATTTCAAGAGGGTCTTCTTCATTTTAACTATGTCATTACTAAATAAGATCAATTCATTGTGACTTATTACAGGGATTAGATTTATACGCATCCAATATATACTGGATCACGAGATTTTTGCAAAAGAAGGCAATAAATCTGGTGAAGAGAACAATGGCACAGATTCAATCATGATTATTTTGAATTCCCAAAGAGAGACCTCTCAGGGAAATAGACCTTTTGGCCTGCCAAGTCCACACAATTATCGAACATCCATTTTACTCAAATCCTATATTAATTCCATTTTATTTCAAAGTTCAAAGTAAATATATTATTAAAGTATATATATGTCACCATATGCAACCCTGAGATTCATTCACTGGCAGACATACTCAATAAATCCCAAATAAGATTTGTGTAAATGTGCTCAATGGTGAAGAGTGCTTTACCTGTGATGGACTGCGCTGTACCCACCACTTTATGTAGGAGTTTCCTTGAAAGGAAGCTCTCCAAGTACGCAGGACTGGTCAGCAACTGTCAGCAGGCTGGATGGAGAGCGAGGTGTCTCCCAGTGGAGGTTGGTTGTAGGGGATTCAAAGCCCGTTCTTTAGTTAGGACCTTCAGCATTTTGGGCATCGAGGGAGAGAGGAAGTGGAGAGCCATCTGCAGTACCACCGATGCAGCAGAGAGGGCCTCAAGATAGCTGTGGCTCAAAAGAGGGGAGCCATGGAGTCATAAGTAGCTAGCCATCTGGACACAAGCTGGGGTCTGATCAGCCCCGGCTGGGTCACCTGGAGGAGGTTGTATGATGTTGAAAGACCCGAAACACCCGATGATTCCAGGAACATCACTGAAGATGTGTCCAGAAGCATCAATAGATGTATGTACACAGCTATTCATGGGAATTAATCTTTCCCTACCAGGCTGTGATGTGGCCATACTCTCCTCCACACATCTATAGAAGATTGTCAAACTTTAAGACGTGATGCTGAATCTTTACAAACTCCTAAGGACATAGAGGTGCTGACGTGCTTTATTTTTTCTTGCACTTATAGGGCTTAGGACATTCCTCCAAAATGATAATACCCAGGAATTTAAAGTTGCTGACCCTCTCCACCTCTGATTCCTTGATGAGGACTGCCTCATGGACTTCCAGTTTCCTTCTCCAGAAGTCAATAATCAGCTCCTTGGTCTTGCCGACATTGAGCGAGAGGTTGCTGTTGTGGTGCCACTCAGCCACATTTTCAATCTCCCTCCTACAGGGTGATTTGTCACCATCTTTGATTGGCTGTGTAACAATGGATTCATCAGCAAACTTAGCCATGCAGTCACAAGAGTAAAGCAAGCAGACTGCCCCAGATTCTAGAATTTATTGGCACTGTTTGCCTACCATAACTAACTTCATTGGAATGTGGCAGGAAATTAAAGAACCAGGAACCCAATGCAATTACAGGAAGAATGTGCAACGCCACACAGACAGCCCCTATAATTTGGATAGTACACAGGTCACTGGAGATACCAGGCAGCAGCCTTAATCGTTATTCTATTGTGCTGTCCAGATTTCCTCATCGGGACAACGTTGATTTTGCCCAGAAAAGAAAATCAGGTATTAGAAAATAGGCACCCAATCTATTGATCAGAATTAGGTTTATTATCACCGGCATGTGACGTGAAATTTGTTAACTTAGCAGCAGCAGTTCAATGCAATACATTATCTAGCAGAGAAAAAATTATAATAAATACGATTTTAAAAATAATAATAAACAGGTAAATCAGTTATGTATATTGAATAGATTTTTAAAAACGTGTAAAAACAGAAATACTGTATATTTTTTAAAAAGTGAGTTAGTGTCCAAAGAGTCAATGTCCCTTTTGGAATTGGATGGCAGAGGGGAAGAAGCTGTTCCTGAATCACTGAGTGTGTGCGCCTTCAGGTTTGTGTACTTCCTACCTGACAGTAATAGTGAGAAAAAGGCATGCCCTGGGTGCTGGAGGTCCTTAATAATGGACGCTGTCTTTCTGAGACACCACTCCCTGAAGGTGTCCTGGCTACTTTGTAGGCTAGTACCAAAGATGGAGCTGACTAGATTTACAACCTTCTGCAGCTTCTTTTGGTCCTGTGCAGTAGCCTCTCCATACCAGACGGTGATGCAGCCTGTCAGAATGCTCTCCACGGTACAACTATAGAAGTTTTTGAGTGTATTTGTTGACATGCCAAATCTCTTCAAACTCCTAATAAATTATAGCTGCTGTCTTGCCTCCTTTATGACAACATCGATATGTTGGGACCAGGTTAGATTCTCAGAGATCTTGACACCCGTAAACTTGAAGCTGCTCACTCTCTCCATTTCTGATCCCTTTATGAGGATTGGTATGTGTTCTTTTTCCTTACCCTTCTTGAAGGGCACAATCAGTTCTTTCGTCTCACTGACATTGAGTGCCAGGTTGTTGCTGCGGCAGCATTTTTTTTTAATTAAAAAAAAATTAAAATACAATTATAAATAACAGTCCAAATTATTTCAGTTCAAAACTCTGCTCTACTTTCCAAGATATTGTTACCTTGGCTGTAGAAATATTGTCTGTTACATTATTTGGTGTGAAATTTTGCCCACTTAATTCTAGAAAGAATTCCTCAGTGATCCATGCTACATATAGTTATTGTAATGTTTTGTAACTTCAAATCATGAAATTAATCTAAAGGAAGACATAAGAGTCTGAAATGCAGGTCTCATTTTGTGTGTACTTAAAATGAGGCATGCATGCATCACATGGTAGGTGATGATGTATGTAATTCATGTATTTATACATATAACCCATAATGTATTAATCAAATGAATAAGAATTCCAAATCAACCTGTATATATACACACACACACACACACACACACACACACACACAAGAATGCTCAAACATTACTTAAATATTAAAGACGCACTTATAAAGAACCCTCAATGTATAGACATCCACATTATCAGGACAACATTGGTATTGAGCCAAAGCAGCAAACATTTGTTAAAAATATAGACTTTTAAATGAGATTTTTAATAAGAAATAAGGTTCAGAAGTAGAAGTTTTGGGAGGGATATGGAAAACCTCGGACTTAAATAATCAAAGGTACAGCTGCCAACAAGAGAAAGAAGTGAATGGAGAGGGGAAGTAGAGGCCCAGGCTGGAGAACATTTTGAGTTGTTTGTTCTCATTAAGGCCATGGGGATTTGCAAAGTACACTAAGTACTCCCCGGTGGATTAAAATCAGACTTTGACTAACTTTTAGCCTTATGCTTAGTTCCTTTACTTGTAAACATTTGCTTAAAAAAAGTGACGATAGAGCGTAGAGTTGTTGAAACAAACTCGTTCCAATTAATATGTTCCCATTTTTCTGATGTGTACACCAGATATGACTTGTAAAGCAGTGAGGAAAATGTAATATAGCCTTAAGATATTTTCAGACTTCATGACTGAAGCAACATTTTACTGGTGGAGGGAAAGAAATTTTCTCGTCTAAAGAGAGAAAAAATATTTTTCCTGAGAAGTAGAAACATGAATTGCCTCAGATATCAACAACTAATATGAGTGAGTGAGTTTCTACAATCCACTAAACCTGCGTGGTTCTGGATAAAATGTAATCAAGTAAATGTCTTCACTTAAGATATTACTTGGGAGTCATTTATATTCCCATATGTAAAGTGCTGATCATATTTTACCTCCTTAAGTACTGAAGTGTTGAGAGGTGGCATCTTTTGATTGATACTCTAAAGCACGGATTCATTTGCCATTGCAGGAAAAAAAAAGTCCTTGATGATATCTAAAGAAAAGCAGTGAACTATTCAACATACTGTAAGTTCCTCAACAATTCTTGCAGCTGCCTGTAAGGAGTTTGTACGTTCTCCCCATGACCATGTGGGTTTCCTCCGGGTGCTCCTGTTTCCTCCTACAGTCCAAAGACGTACCAATTAGAAGCTTAATTGGTCATTGTAAATTGTCTGATGATTAGGCTAGGATTAAATTGTGGATTATGAGACGGTGTGGCTTGAACTGACGGAAGGACCTATTCTGTGCTGTAGGACAATAAATAATAAGTAAATATCTGATGAATTGTTTACCACTGAAGCACATCAAATGAGGCTTTAAACAAGAACAGGCACAAGGTACTGCACGTGCTAGAATATGGAGCAGCACACAAAGCGCCGAAGGGACTCAGTGGGTCAGGTCATATCCATGGAGGTTAATGCACAAGCTAGACCATACATCTGGGCTTTGAACATAACTGAAACAAGGACAAAGAGATGGAGATGAGGAATGTTTTAGGAAGAATCCCAGACTATAGAAACTAGAAAACTCTATGACTATCATGGATAAATTGAACTTGATTCCTTCTTCTTAATGGTATGGTCACCTGCCTTAAACTGTACTTACATAGGTGACACTGGACTTTAAATCAATGACAAGCAGAGAAAACCAGAATAATAAATCTGGGGTTGAATACAGTGGATGAAAGGTACTTCTCCAAAGCCATGCTAGTCTATTTCACTAAAACTTGCTCACTACAGCACAAATTCAGTAGAACTGCTCTCATAACATCTGCTCTGCTGCGCTGTGTCTCAAAGAGAGAGTAACCTTTGCTGTGCCAAACAACTAAGGATGGTGAAAGTTTTTGGCTGTGTCAGCTAAATACAGTCAGGAGAATATCACAGCTGCCTACGGCATCTGTGAGTGAGGAAATTAAGACTGGTCCTGAGCCCTTTTTCTGACAATTGTCCAGAAGTTTCAGTTGTTCAGCATGGGCAATGGTATGGTGGGCTCCTCAGCTTTGCCCTCAACAGGGAACAGTCAGGGAGTCAATCATTCACAGATGGCCAAGTTAAGTACTGAAACTTCAGCAAGGTAATGAAGAAAATTTGAAAATAACATCTGTACAGCAATAAATCATAACAAAGAGTGGAAGATCTTCTCTGAATGACCTTAACATAATTAACTATTAGACTGCTTTGAGATTAAAATGGATATCTCCTGGGTTCCATGGAGGGCCAATTTTTGACAAAACACAATAGACATTTACTATCTCAAGGGAGAAGTACTTTAATAATAAAAGGGCTTACTCATGCGGTTATCTTCTTGAAAGTTTAAAGAAGAAAAAAAGACTTCAACAGATGTCAAAAACCTTTTGTTTCACAGAGGAGTTGTGGAATGGTCTCTTAATCACCTTCAAAAAACACCAACTTCATATCATTCTTTGAATGTTATTACCATTTTAAAAATAATTTATTTGGCATATGTTCCAATTTCTTGTATTAACACCCAGAAAGCACTTTAAACATGCCAGCAAAGTATACAAGGGAAAAAAGAATCAGTATGACAGGCATTTTATTTTCTCAACTGATTGAGCAGCATGCCTTGAAAAACCCTTTGGGAGTTCTGCTTTTACATGGAGAATAAAAGCTTAACTAATCTGTTGAGCAAAATTCCTTGCTACTTAAGTTTGTAGTAGGAAGATGCATAACAAGTGATGCTCTCCTCCCCACTCCAACATATAATTTAAATACCATCAAAAGACAATACTGCTCTTGGTAAAAGGGAGTACCATCTGCATTACGAACTTAGGGAATATTTTTCTCTTAAGAGATAGGATGTTTCTTTCAGTTCTCCTGAATTGTAATGACCATGAATTGAGATAACAGCTGGAATTGTTTAACTCCATTTCAATACAATAAAACCCTAATTCACGTATGTTATCTATGAACAATTGATCAAAAAAGAAGCACATTATATTATGCTTGCCTCATCATTTTTAATCAGTGGCCAATCTGCCTCTACTGCTGGAACCAATACCCATTGAGCAACATCATCTCTTATGCCCCACAGTTGATTTTAAGCCTCCTTTTTCTTTTCAGAAGCACATTCCCTTCACCCTCTTCCTTTCACCTTAATCTTGTCCCACTCTACAGGGGTTTAGATTACCACCCGTGCTCCTGCAGTTTTTGGACTCTTCTCATAGAGTCATAGAACACCACCGCACAGAAACAGGGCTTTTGGCCCACCTATTCCATGCCAAACTATTGTGCTGCCTTGCTTCACTGATCTGAACTTGTATCACAGCCCTCCATACCCTTCCCATCCACATCCACCACTTCCAGTGATCATTTCACCATCTCAGCACCCTCTGAGTGAAGTTCCCCTTAAACTTTTCACCCTTCAAACTTAACTGATGACATCCAGTTCTAGTCTCACTCAACTTCAGTGGAAAAAGCCTGCTTGCATTTACCCTGTCTATACCCTTTAATATTTTGTATCGAGTACCTCTATCAAATCTCCCCTCATTCTCCTTTGCTCTAGGGAATTAAATCCTAACCTGTTCAATCTTTCCCTATAACTCAGGTCCTCAAGTCCCAGCAACATCCTTGTAAACGTTCTCAGCACTCTTTCAATCTTATTGAGATCTTTCTTGTAGATTTATTTCAGGTTCTCTCTATTCTTCCATTGGCAGATATGAAATCAACTGCCTTGACCCGTTTCTCCAAAATTCCCTCCCTAAAGTTATCCGCCTCTTTGAGATTAACTAACCTCAGTGAAAATTATCAGCTCTCTCCTGAACGTCTGACCTCTTTGATACCTGGTTCTAGGCTTAGCAGCCATGCATAACATCAGCTCCAAATTTGCCCTGTCAACCCTCTTAAGTTTCAAAAGGATAACTTCCAATTTGCAAGTTTAAGAAAACAGCTCATCCATGTGGGTGGGTAGGTAGGAGGGAACTAAGGGGCGGGTTTTGCTGTTGTTGTTTTGTTGCTTGTTGCGTTCTGCTGAGAATTGTGGGCATGATCTGTTGTTGCTGTAAAATGCACTTGCAAGCTGCCCCCCCATCGCAATGTTAGGTTGTGTTGATTGCTAAAATAGCTGTCACATTTCACTGTTTCAATGCACGTAATAAGTAAACAAATAAATCTGAAAAAACATCATTGACCAAGCTTTACAACAGCAATCCTGATTGCTCTTTATGTCAATACAAAATCACTCCAGTGGAAGACCTTGGGAAATTTGATCTTGAGTCCCACCCAACCTCCGTTAAAAAATCTCACTTGCATTTAACTGTCTATATCACTCATAATTATGTATACCTTTATCGAATCTCCTCTCAGTCTTCTACACTCTAATGAATATGGTCCTAACCTGTTCAATCTTTCCTTATAACACAGGTCCTCCAGACACAGCAACATCCTTGTAAATTTTCTCTGTACTCTTTCAACCATGCCTACATATTTCCTGTAGGTAGGTGACCAAAACAGCACATAATATCCAAATTAGGCCTCTCCAACACAACTTCAACATAACATCCCATCTCCTGTACTCAATACATTAATTTACGAAGGCCAATATGCCAAAAGCTTTTTTTACGGCCTGATCTACCTGTGACACCATTTTTAATGAATTATGGACTATGTTCCCAGATTGCTTTGATCTACCACACTCCTCAGTGCCCTACCATTCACTGTGTAAGACCTGTGCTGGTTGGTCCTGACATGCAGGTTCAAATGTGCAAGTCAAAACAATGGCTGCCAAGGGTTGTAATCCCAGCCAATTCCATCACAGACATAAGCCTGAGGATCCACACTCAATATTTTAGGAACAACTTTTTCCTCTCTATCATCAGATTTCTAAATAGTCTATGAAAACTATATCACTATTGCCTCTTTTGCACTGTTTATTTTCATTGCAATTTATAATGTTATTTTAATATGACATGCTGTGCTATTGCCACAAAACAACAAGTTTTATGCTATATGTCAGTGATAATAAACCTGATTCTGATTCTGAATTTGAAGCCCTCCAGTCCCATAATGTCCTTGTGAACTTTCTTTGGATTAATCATATCAAGTCATTCTCAATCCTTGGTGACTAAGTTGTCAACAGACTGACTCCGTTTGGAGGAGATTGGTTGAAAGAGATGAACATTTATTGGAAAAATTTTTTTACATGAACACCTCACAATCATGTTTAAGGAATCTTCTGGAAAAATATAAAAAGTTCAATAATTTATACAAGGGCATGAAGGAGCAAAGATCACAGAAACTCAAGTGGTAAGGCTGAGTCAGTTCTACGTCTCATGTAGAGGAAAAGTGCAATTTAAGCACTAATGTTCAAAATTCAAAGTAAATTTGTTATGAAAGTACATATATGTCACCATATACAACGTAGAAACATAGAAAACCTACAGCACAATATAGGCCCTTCCGCCCACTAAGCTGTGCTGAACATATCCTTACGTTAGAAATTACCTACGGTTACCTAGAGTCCTCTATTTTTCTAAGCTCTGTGTACCTATCCAGGAATCTCTTAAAGGACCCCATCATATCTGCCTCCACCACCGTTGCTGGCAGCCCATTCCATGCACTCACCATTCTCGGTGTAAAAAATTTACCCCGACCTCTCCTCTGTACCTACTCCCAATCACCTTAAAACTGTGCCCACTTATGCTAGCCATTTCAGCCCTGGGAAAAAGCCTCTGACTATCCACACGATCAATGCCTCTCGTCATCTTATACACCTCTATCAGGGCACCTCTCATCCTCTGTTGCTCCAAAGAGAAAAGGCCAAATTCACTCAACTTATTCTCATAAGGCATGCTCCCCAATCCAGGCAACATCCTTGTAAATCTCCTCTGCAGCCTTTCTATGGTTTCCACATCCTTCCTGTAGTGAGGTGACCAGAACTGAGCACAGTACTCCAAGTGGGGTCTGACCAGGCTCCTATATAGCTGCAACATTACCTCTTGGCTCCTAAACTCAATCCCACGATTGATGAAGGCCAATGCACCACAACCCTGAGATTTATTTTCTTGTGGGCATATTCAACAAATCTATAGAATAGTAACTATAACAGGATTAATGAAAGATCAACCAGAGTGCAGAAGACAACAAACTGTGCAAATACAAAATATAAATAAAAAGCAATAAGTAGAGAGAACATGAGAAAATGAGGTAAAGAGTCCTTGTCATTGGCTATTGGAATATTTTAATGATGGGAATATTGTAAGTGTGTAGACAACTCTCTTACACAACATCAAAAGCTGTTTAAAACATCCACCTTGCAGAGACTATAAAGTGATTTTAATACAGAATTTGGATGATAATCGGTATTTCATGTCAATATTTCAAAACTTATATGTAAGCTTCCAGATGCAAAGGTCTTCAGAAACATAACTGTTTCTTGCTTATGCTCACCTTAATGTTGACAAAGAGCACCAAAGCAACTTGATAATTAACACTCATAAGTGTTTGCACTCGTTTACCAAGCAATCATATTGGGTAACATGTTCACCTGAGATACTCTGAACTGTCAATAAAATGTATTAAGAAAGGCAGCACTGTCATAATGTGAAGTCAGAAAAATACCTATCGTTTTAAGGGACCAGAAGCAAGTTATTCAAATCTGACAGGAAATTGAAACAGGCAGCAGCTAGTTAAAGTAATTGCGACCATCACAAGAGTCAAATAAAGGGAAATATTACTAAGCTCAAGTCATTTCTAGATGTGATCAATGCATTAGATCTTTACTTGACATTGTCATATATCTGAGGATATTTAGAAATGCTATCGGTCAGAATGCGCCTATTATTAAAATAAAGCACATCACTTTGAACAAACAGGGAAATGTTATTTGGAACTTGCTTTTTGTCCAAAGGACTTGTTTACATATCGTATTTCACATTAATAAGCAGTTAGATAGTTTCAAGAAAGAGATGCAAGTAGGGAAGTTCTGAAACTTGTTTTTTTCCCCATATGAAATGCAACAGCTATGACTATGTAATTATATGAAAACATCTAAAACCCTGCTGATGTGAAACACTATTTCAAATGGAACTACTGAAAATATATACGAGAACCAAAATGTAATATAAAATGACAGAGCATTTGGTAATTCACAAGACAATTCAATCAGTGCCAATGTTCTTTTATGAATTGGAAACTGAGTTAATTGAGAATATATCCGACAGGGTGGATAAAAGGAAAGCAGTGGTATTAATCTTTGATTTACAGGGGCCATTTAATAAGAAAGCAGTAAAAAATTATTGAAAGCATTAAAAACACATAGTGATCTACTCCAGGACTCAACTCCTCTTCCTCTCCAAATCCCCACAGTTCTCAATTTCAAAATCTTATTTAAAAAGTCTCCCTGCACTTTAAATACTTTCACTGGTCCATCCTCATGAACTAGGTTTTTGGGGGTGTGAAGAGTTGAAGTTGGAACAAGGTAGGAGTGAATGGGAAGGTGAACAAAGAGAAAAAATCTAGTTGGACTTGTGAGTTTGTTTGGAAGTATACAGAGATATAGGATACTTGAAATTGGGAACTGTCCTCTGCGAAATTTGTCCTCTTGGACTGCAAGCTTCCAAATAAAAAATTACTGGTCAGTCACCGGAGATTGTGCCTCACTGGCTGCCAGCAATCAGGGTTTAATTCCTGTCACTGTTCGTAAAGAGTTCATAAGTTCTCTGCTCTCGGAATGTGGGAGGAAACCAGAGCACCGAGGCTTCCTCTAGGTCAGGGGTCCCCAACCTATTTTGCACCGCGGACCAGTTTAATATTGACAATATTCTTGCGGACGGGCCAACTGGGGGTGGGGTGGGTGTTCAAGTAGGGTTAAAGTCACCTCAACATGTCTTTTACAGTTAGGGTTGCCAACTTTCTCACTCCCAAATAAGGGACAAAAGTAG
The DNA here is from genome assembly GCF_963921235.1 of Mobula hypostoma. NCBI lineage: Eukaryota > Metazoa > Chordata > Chondrichthyes > Myliobatiformes > Myliobatidae > Mobula > Mobula hypostoma. The sequence continues at coordinate 30,741,894 of NC_086117.1, forward strand.
CAGTCAAATCCCGGGACACTTTACCCCAGGAAAGACTACCATGACCATGAAGCCTTGCGTGGGCACCTGTGTGTGCATGCGCGTACGTGCCAATTTTTTTCCACAAATCGGTTTTACCTTCATCTTCCCGACTATACTGTACATACATTAATCTACTTTGTATAGGTTGTGTATTTATCATATCATTCCTGCTTTCACTATATGTTAGTGTTATTTTAGGTGTTATGTGTTATTTGGTATGATTTGGTAGGTTATTTTTAGGGTCTGGGAACGCTCAAAATATTTTCCCATATAAATTAATGGTAATTGCTTCCTCACTTCACGCCATTTCAGCACAAAAGGTTTCATAGGAACGCTTTACCTTAGCGGGGGATATACAGGACAAACCAATTTAGCCCAATATATGGGACAGTTGGCAACCCTATGTTCGAGTTCAACAGTGCGTGACAGGGAATGAGGAAAGGCGCAGCTGACTCATATCGGTAGCACATGCTCTGCGGCCCGGTACCGGTCCGCAGCCCGGTGGTTGGGGACCGCTGCTCTAGGTCATTCCAGCTTCCTCCCATATTCCAAAGACATACAGATTAGTAAGGATTAGTAAATTGTGGCCATGCTATGGTGGCGGAAGAAGTATGGTGACACTCGCAGGCTGATCCTAGCACTGTGATGGCCTTTGATGCAAGCGACACATTTCACTGTATATTTCGATGTACATGTGACAGATCTTTAGATCACTGGTCTATTTGGCAAATGGAATCCCAGCGTGGTGGCAAGTATATAAAGCTAGGCTTATGGAATGGAGTAGGACAGCGAAAGAGTATTGTGGAAATAGCTATTGTATTAAAACGTTTTTCAACATCCATTGAAAGTATGTCACTTCAAAAGGAGGAATTTTGGTCTTGTTACTCAACTTCCAATAGCTGATCAGGATCTGAGTCTGTTGCAGTTTTTGAGTTGATTGAATGAATTTAAGTATAAAGTGTTATAGTCATATTATGTGTTTCTTCTAAACTTTAGTTTTAAATGTTTTAATAATTTTTAACAGATTAATGAATTTTTAATACTTGATTATTTTTTAAAGTTCAAGTCTGTTGGAGGCAGTCACAGACATTCAAATACCTCTGACAGCTGTTTCTGTTTGGGGTGCTGGCTTAACTGACTGCCTATGCACTGCAGGGTCTCACTTATTATAAACTGGCTGGTGTGTTAGAGTCAGTCTGTGTTGATAATGAGAGTCACTGTTAAATGCAGCAACGACATTGGAACCTCATGCATAAAGGAGCTGCTGTTGGTAAATGCATATCTGGGAACAGTAAGTATAGGTGGCTTACTGTTCCGTGAGAGCAAAAACATATCACAGGTTCAAGTATGGTCTAATATCTTCATTTATCATGTACCTAAGATGATGTATTCAGAAATCGGCTTCATTAGAGCTGAGGAACATAGCGACCACGTACACTTGAAGCACAAATGATGGCCAAAAGAATGTGCCTTTGTTCAAACATCACTTAAGCACAAAATGCATCTTAAATTGTATTTATTTGTGAATGAATATTATTCATATGATTGATGAACATAAGGTCTTCCATGAACCAGTACCAGTTGGATTTGATACTTCTTTCAAAATTTTTACTTTAAAGAGTGCATTTAAATTAGCACAAAACACTAGGGGAACTCATCGTCCTTGAAGGGGAATACACAGCCCATGTTTCAAGTCAAGACCCTTTAATAGGACTGGAAAGGAAGAGGGCAGAGGCCAGAATAAGGTGGGGGAGTGGAAGGTGTACAAGCAAATAGGTGATAGGAAAGGCAAGGTGAAGGAGAAAGTCAGTAGGTATGGGGGCGAGTGGTTGAAGTAAGAAACAGGGAGAGAACAGATGGAAGAATTAAATAGCTAATCCAATAAAAGAGGACTGTGGACTATGGAAGAAAGGGAGCCTTTCTCTTTTCCATGGAAGAAGAGAAGTAGAGGGAGGCGATGGGATTGTGAGGAGAAGAGTAGGGGTAAGAGGGTAACAAGAATAAGGAATGGAAAATGAGAGGGGGGTGGGTGTAGAAATTAACAGGTTAGTGAAATCGATGTTCATACCATCAGGTTGAAGACCATCCAAGTGGAATATCAGGTGTTGCTCCTCCAACCTGAGTTTGGCCTCATTCTGGCAGTGGAGGGGGTTATAGATACATCAGAATGGCAAGGTGAATTGAAATAGGTAGGCACCAGGAGATCCTGTCTTTAATGGCAGATAGAGTGACAGTGCTTGATGAAGCAGACCCCAGTCTGCATTGGCTCTCTCCAACGTAGGGAAGGTTGCATCAGGAGCACGAGAAACAATAGATGACCCTGACAACCTTGCAGGTGAAATGTAACCGCCCTGAATGGTGCTGCATTGGTAGTATTTAGGGCTTATAACCAGCTGAAAAGAAGTTTATCAAAAAAATTCCAGTTACAGCATCTACTCTATCAATTTCTCTCTTACTGCTCCTGGATGAAGAATTCCACTCAAGTGCATGTTTCAATCTTGAAGTCCTTATTTGATTTTGTTCCCACCATCTCTACAGGCAGCTAATTCTAGAACCTAGCCATTTTGTTTACAATAGTTTACCCCTAAACCCCAAAGGTTTAATAAGTCCATTCAATCATCAATTAATGAGAATATATCCCCTTTTTCCTTGAAGGACGGGTAGTTACATAGTACAGGTTGACCTTCACTAATCTGACTACCTGTAATCTGGTTCCTTCGATAATCCGGCACTGATTATGCTTAATGTGATCCTTCCGTAATTCGGCATTTTCACTAATCCGGCACTCCTCAGGTCCCAATGGTGGCAGATTAGTGAAGGTTGACCTGTGCTTAATCAGGCTCTTTGTCCCAACTCATCCATGCTGACTAATTGGTTTATCTGAGATCTTTTAAATTATTAGAGAAAACACAGGTAGCCTTGCATGAACTCTTCTATTTAGGTTGGGGGGCTGTCTGGATGGGAGGGGGGAAGGGGGGGATTGTTTTGCTATTCTTCTCCTGTTTCTGTTGTTGCTACTTGTGCTTTTCTGCTGAACGTTGCGTGCATGTTGTGTTGGCACTGGGATGTGTGCCGACACTTGCGGGCTGCCTCAAACACATCCTTAGGCTGTGTTGGTTAACGCAAATAACACCATCCACTGTATGTTTTGATCTACATGTGGTAAATAAAGATTTTTTTATTTGAACATTTGAACAAAAATGAGATTCAGAAGACTGGAATCTGTCTTCTTGTCCAATTTCATATTTCAATTTGGTCAAAAAAATACGTAGCAGGGATAAATCTTACAGCTTCTGTCTAAAAAAAACTGAATGGCTTAATGAACTAAGTTTTAATCTGCATGAATTTTAAATGCAAACTGAAATGAACAAATTTAAACTTGGCTTTTTCCCCCTTTTCAGTCCTGAAGAAGTGTTGACTGTTTATTCATTTCCATATATGCTGCCCGAGCTGCTGAGTTCCTCCAGCATTTTGTGTGTGTTGCTTTAAACAATAATAATTATTACTTCTGGCTACAGCACATCAAAATTGTAAGAGTTGGATAAGTATTTTACCTTGGAGAATCTACATATTAAGACCAAAAAAGGGGAAAAATGGCAAATGAATGCCCAGTCCATAGAAACCTGTTGCTGTGCTTAGTTGCATCATTAAAAGAAAACAATATATATATTGTTTAGATTCAAAAACATTTGTCAATTCTCAGCCAAAAATGGCTAAAGGAAGAACACATATTTTGGGAGGTACAAGGAACTTACACTGCAACCTCAGCACTCACTGAGTAACATTCGGCTCCACAGTGATGGGATTGTTAACGCAAAACAACTGTTGGCGGAACTCGGTGGGTCAGGCACCATCCATTCAAGTAAATAAAAAAATTGATGTTGTGGGATGAGACCCTTCCTCTGGACTGTCTTTATTAATTTGAGAGCAGGTTGGAAGCTAATAGCAAAGTTGATGAAATAGATAAATTTGTCAAGGGTGCATGAAGCAGCAGCAATGCAGCCAGCAACATGGCAGATGGGGAAAGCAGAGCAGGCTACCCCTTAGTAAACATTTTGTTTTCTGCGTATTTTTTTAATTGCAAATTACGGATTCTCATCGTGAATTTCAAAGCAAACTTCAGCAGAAGCGGCAAGCAATGCATTCAAAGCTCTAGCACTACATCACCTAACGCAGGTTAACCTGACAATTTGACCTCCAGCTGAACATGGAAACAATTTTTAGAAATGTTGTCTTTGAGATAGCAGTACAATGCAATACATAGTAACAGAGGAAAAACAACTCTAAATTACAGTAAATATGTGTGTATATATATATATTCCAGATCTCAACTGTTAAGTAATACGTAGAGAACAAAATCTGGAACCTGAGAACAATGCTTTGAAATGTCACTTGTTCAATTTTCGATTGTACACTAGATTTGAATGTGTGGATTGCAGTATTTTATAATGGTATTGAAATACAAGGTATAAGCCAAATGGAATAAACTGTGGCAGATTATCACATAACTGAACATCAATTAGCATCCATGGAACATGAATTCTTACATAAAGTACTGATGGGGGGCATAAAAGTAGGAAAACTTTAATGCTCATGTCAAAAGGTGAAACTCAAAAAGGTTATGATGAGAGGACATTCAGAACAAGACAAAGCAGCAGTAAGGCCAGGCCATATCTAATCAGGGCAGTTAGAAGTCAATTCTCTCCCCTGGACCTCAAAGAGAAAGTGATATAGGCTTCATCACATTGTAAGGGATCTCCTCAAAAGTATCCACTCTCTGTTCTAAACACAAAACCACCTCAGTGCAGGACCACCTTGCCAGTAGCTGTTAAGACCACTGTGGCTATAATCATGTATTCATCATGTTCCCTCCTTCCTCCCCCCACCTCAACAATATGTAGGTACTTGGAGATATTAGCAGCATTTCACAATTTGGTGTCTATTATTGAAAAAAGGAGGACACTGACACATTCCATTTCAACCCAGCCAAATACACTTTGTTCTCTCAAAGGGTGCAGAGAGCACCAGAGTTGCAACTTTTGTCCAAGTACAGGAACCCACTGAAGGCACACATGCCGAAACAAAGAAGGGCTATTCAGTGTCCAACTAATCAGAGATGACAATGACCTTTATTCCAGATACAACCCATGTACACATGGGCAATGGGTATACAAGTAATGCCATTTGCCTGTCTTAATATCAGAAAACCAACTCTTAGCAACCTGAAACAATTACCTGCATTACCCTGGAACAGGGGTACAGTGAGGTCTTAACTTTGAAATGTACTATGAACAACTTCACTTTCAGTATGGATTTGGTGGACAACTTCATTAGCATGTTATACGCTCTATCATATCATTGTGTTTGACCCTAGCTTCCATTGCTACATCTGAGAAGAAGCCTCCCTAAGTTGGGGAACTGCAATGGTAGATCAGAATATCATCATAGCTACATGCAGGAAGTCCCAAGCTTTAAGGTATCAAGAGTGCTACTTACCTCCCATCATGAGGCTCAGCACTTGTTTCCACCTTTCCCATAAGGAGTCAGGCTGGAAGAAGAGGTAAAGGAAGGGAGAAGACATACTGGCCTGACCAGAAAAAGGTCTATATGATGTGCTCACGAATGACCAACTCACCCAACTATATTACTAATAATCACAACTCCAGTTCACCATTCACTAGCCAATGCTGCCCATCATGAAGCAACAATACAGGTTTCCCCCACCATCCGAAGGGACAGCATTCCTATGAAACGGTTCGTAAGCCGGAATGTCGTGAAGTGCAGAAGCAATTACCATTTATTTATATGGGAAAAATCTGTGAGCGTTCAGACACCCAAAAAATAACCTACCAAATCATACCAAATAACACATAAAACCTAAAACAACAGTAACATATAGTAAAAGCAGGAACGATATGATAAATACACAGTCTATATAAAGTAGAAATACTTCTCTACAATCATTTCCGCACTGTTTTCGGTAGCGAAAATCTCACGCAAGCGCTCTCGGCAGAAACACTCTCTCCAGTAACCTTTATGAAGCTGCCAAATCATACCAAATAACACATAAAAATACACAGCCTATATAAAGTAGAAATAATGTATGTACAGTGTAGTATCACTTACCAGAATTGGGAAGACAGCGCCAAGCACAGTGATGATGGTGTGTTAGCGACGCAATCAGCAATCGCCTCTGATCTGGGCCGACATTTACGTGCTGGCTGGCACCTAATTAATCAGCTTGTTTATTTCGGCTTTTTTCTTAAAGATGTGCTGGGTGCGTCCTGGCTACATCTGCATTCTCCGCGGCAATGTATCGGTCCGTGGCCCGGGGGTTGGAGTGGTGGGACACTGGGGTGTCATCTCATTGTCGTCTGTTTCCATCAGGGCAGGCAGGTCATCTTCGTGTCTGTCTGCCTCAATGTCGAAGGTTGAGGTCCGTCGTCTGTTGTGGCTGATGTGGAAGGCTTGAAAGACGACAGTATGCTCGTCTGCTAGCCTCGTGCATTTTTCTATCATCTCATGCAGTTGCTTCACATTCAGTTCCTGGACGACTTCACTTTCGGTCCGTTCGCTGCTGCATTCGGTTTCGATTGTTATCCTTTCCTCTTCCAATTGCATCAGTTCTTCATCTATCAGTTCTTGGTCATGGGATGCCAAAACCTCTTCAACATCATCTGCGTCAATTTCCCAAGCCAAACTCACTTTGTCTTTACTTCATTCACCACGGTCAAAACGCTTCATTATGTCTAGTTTTACGCTAAGTGTAACACCCTTACGAGCTCTTTTAGGCTTTTCCGATACCTTAGAACTCATCTTGCTAACGGCTGCTCACAGGCATGTGGCTAGAATGCAGTTCCGGGGGAGGAACTTGGCTGCTCAGGGCGTGCGCTGCTTTTTTTGCGTGCTGCCTTTTTTTGTAACAGTGAAAACACCTTCTGTTAGCGAAAATAGGTCTTTTGTAACAGCGAGGTTTCGTAAAGTGAACGTTCGAAAAGCGGGGGACATCTGTACCAACATCAGGCTCACACATAACAAACATTCCAAGACAAATTTACAGACTATTTCAAAATACGCCAAATGAAATGCAGATCAAAGAAGGACTCTCGTATAGTCAAGTAACCATTCTTGTTCATCGGCTTGGTGTCTGTTCCCTTGTGCATTTGCCTGTTCTTGAATTCCTGTGCATTGCTGGTCCATTAGTTGCAGCTTGGACAGTGAAAAGGTGGTGACTTTCAGTGGAGGAATCTGGATATTACCTTGGAGGACGACCTCAAGCTGATCTGGCCTACAAGCTTTGGCTTTTGACTCAGGATAGCCTTGATTTGGCAGCAGGGCAGCAGTAAAAGACTGAGTGACTGAGAATCTTAGCAGCATAAATGCAGTCATCTTTGGAGAGAACATCATATCTACGCTCCCCAAAGCCAATGCCACAGCCCCAGAAAGGAACCTTAACTGTTCCTCCTGTTTGAAAACAACCAAGCTTATATGCTACCCTGAAATCCCCCTTGCACACCACAGTGACCAGTGCCTCAGGGTGCTTGACTGCTAGCTCAGGTTGTTTGAAGGAGTTCTTAGCTTCCAATGTTTTGCTTGGTGTCAGGAAGATTGTAATGGAAGCTTTGATATCAGACAATTATGATTCATCCAGAAATATGCACATGAAATTGAGAACCAGTTCTACGCTGAAAACAATCACTGCCATGCAGGGTTACTAATACTGCATTTCAAAAAGAATAATTAACAGGAATTATAACTGATTGCTGAAAGTGTCACTTGATGGTTTATGCAAAATTCAGCAACTCTTCGTTTTCTTTTACAGAGCGGAAGAAACCTTTGCCGAATACTGACTTAGTGCAGGGACATACTTTCCATGTAAGCATGGGATGTCCCTTCCGATATGAAGTCATTCACACCTCTAGCTAAAACCTGTAAAAAGATTTGTCCAGGTTATTGCTCGAATCTACTTTGGTCCTTGGCTTTATGTTAGCATTCTGACAGAATGTATTTTCATGTGCACACTCACCATGCCTGTACCTGCACCAGTTAAATCCTCACCTACAGAAAAAAAATCACACTGCACCCTCCAGTGAGCAAATACATGTACCATCCATCTTGCCTGACCTGTCAAAAAACCATGTTTGCCCAATAACTCACTAAGTGTCAACCCCACCTCTCAACTAACCGATAAATTCACTGAAATATCGATTTTAGACCTTGTGGCTGAGGGTTTTACACAGAGTGAGGCTTACATTTTCATGCCTTTCTTCGGGCACTTCAGGAAGAATGTACTTGACAATTGAGTCAGTAATGGTTATCCAAATGGTAATTGGTGAGCTGCACCTGTTCACACTACCTATCCACCTTACCTTGTAAGAGAGAGAGGAGTGTGTAGGTCCTTATCTTGCAAGAGACAGGCACTGCCTGAGCTGCCGAGTGTGTTCAGCATGTTCTGTTTCTATTACTTTTTATTACTACAGTGATTTTTATTACTCCCAACAACACAGATGAGTCTTTCCTGAAGGAAACTGTTTAGCATCCACTCAACATGGATGTCATTAGTGATATTGATGGAGATACTTACATCTCACCATCTAACATGGTGGAGAAGCTGAGCAAGAAAATGCAACTACCAAGTCAGAATGCTTTAAACATTTAATCAGACAGCTTCTGTATCCATAACAGAAGTCAAGAACTTTGCTTTTTATATTAATAGTAATGAACAGAAATGTATCAACAGTTCAAGGAGCATTTGTTGCTTAAGCTGTTGGCATATTCACTCAGATATCTGAAGTTCATCAATTATTTAATTGGACTAAACTAAAATACACAGATCATAGTTTCACTGTAAACTCATGGCAATTCTTTGAAAATCTTGGCTTTTTTTCAGATGGACAGAATCCTTTCCAGTTTGTGTAATTTATTTATGAAAATTAATAGCTAATATCCGACTGGGCAAGTCACCCAAATACAAATGGTTCAGTGATATGGCAGAGATATATTTCAACTAAGAGATCAATAGCTGACTTATAGGAGTTGTCACTCAAAAGGACTTTTCTCTTTACATCATCTGTGCTGTCAGTTCCTACAGTAGAAAAGACAGTTCAGAAAGTCATTTGAAAGTTATTTCAACAACCTGAGATATTACCGTGCTTTTGATCTGTTGCAAGTTTATAGAACTATTTAAAATAGGTATAGGAAACAAACAAGGTCACAGATGCTCAAAGCTGAAACAAAAACAGAAATGCAGATAGAACTCAGCCACTCAGCCAGCATGTGCGGGGAAAAGAAAACAAGTAATGTTTCCTATCCCTAATCCAAAGATGCTACTTGACTGGCTGAGTTCTTCCAGCATTTTCATTTTCATTTAAAACTGATGTCCATGTTGAAATAAGAGCAAGCAATGCACACAAAACGCCGGAGGAACTCAGCCGGCTAGACTGCATCTATGAGAAAGAGTACAGTCGAAGTTTTGGGCTGAGACCCTTCAGCAGGACTGGAGGGAAAAATTAGGAGCCGGTTGGTTTACAATTATAAAGATATAAAGCTAGATAAACATTTTACTTTTGAAAAATGTCTCACACCTGAAAGATGTTCACTGTATCTCTAGTTGCAATATTGAGAGAGTATGCTGTGCATTGAAACCTAACTACATCATACAAACCACTTATTTGTACGGAATGTACCAAGCAGGGTAACCATAGAACATCAAAATTTAAAATGCTAAGAGCCCATTCAGTCCACTTTATCAATTCTGGGTATAGAGCTATTTGGAAAATCTCACATTCAGTGCTAAAATGTTCCATACCAGAACCTCCTCTCTTCCATTTCCAGCATTTCAGAAGGATTACTTCCTCTCAACTCCTTCGTCTGCTGTTCTGACCTCAACTAATGCTTTCCATCTAATGTCCCTTTCTTATGTAACCACAGAAGCTGCAACATCTGCCCATTGACCTCTTCTCTCCCCACCATTCATCGATTCCAGTGAAGCAGCTATTCACTTGCAGCTCTTTCAACCTTGTCTGTGGCACTCAATGTTCCCAGATTTACAAAAATTATGAGAGGCATGGATAGAGCACACAGCTGGTATACTTTTCCCGGAGTTTGAAAAGTCTCTTACCAGAGTGCAAGCAGGTGAGAATGGGCAAGTTCAAAGGAGATATGTGGGGCCAGTTTCATTTTGTTTACACAGTGAGTGATGTGCACATGGAATGCACTGCCAGGGGAGGTAGTGGAGGTAAATACAACAGCCATTTAAGAGGCTTTTAAACAGGCACATCAATGTGCAAAGAAGAGGCATATGGACAGACGATATTAATTAGATTAGATTATTAGATTATGAGGACACTCAGTCCTCGTTTATTGTCATTTAGAAATGCATGCATTAAGAAATGATACAATGTTCCTCCAGAATGATATCACAGAAACACAGGACAAACCAAGATGGAAAAACTGACAAAGAACACATAATTATAACATATAGTTACAACAGTGCAAAGCAATACCGTAATTTGATAAAGAGCAGACCACGGGCATGGTAAAAGAAAGTCTCAAGTCCCGATAGTCCCATCATCTTACGCAGACGGTAGAAGGGAGAAACTCTCCCTGCCATGAAGCTCCAAGCGCCGCAAACTTGAGAATGCATTGGAAGCACCCAACTGCAGCCGACTCTGAGTCCGTCCGAAAACTTCAAGCCTCCAACCAGCCCCTCCGACACCGAGCACCATCCACTGCCGAGCGCTTCGACCCCGTCCCGGCTGCCAAGCAGCAAGCAAAGCTGAGGACTCGGGGCCTTCCCCTCCAGAGATTTTGGATCACACAGTAGTAGATCAATTAGTTGTTTAATGAGTTTGGTACCATGGCTGAAGGGCCTGTTCCAGTGCTGTATGGTTCTATGTTCTAATGTAGCCCTCTGTTGAAGAAACCAAAGGTAGATTGGGCAAAGTTTTTTTACAGAGCATCTGCACCCAGTTACTTAGAGTGCCCCCTGTGCTTCCATTACTTGCTACTGTAATCATCGTCCTCCCCTCCCCTGAGAGTTCAGGGATACAGTCCTGTGCAAAAGTCTTATATATATATATCTCAGGTCTCTAAGACTTTTGCACAGTACTATTATGCCAACATGGATTGGAGAGAGACTTTGTAAATCTGGAGGAAGCAAAGGATATTGGGAATGGCAAGGGCAGAGCACTGTGGGAGGAGTGTAGGACAGGTGGCAGAGAAGAAGTGCTGGGGCTGGGTGGGGTGGTGCCGGTGCAGACGCACCCAGCCCTGAGACACCACCCAATACCATTTGATTGCAAACAATTGGTTTGTTGGTCATTATAGAATGCATCTCTGATGCTTCCTGCTCCTTCCCCTCTCTCTTCTTTTTTACCCAATCATGATTCCCCTCTCCCTGCCCATTTCCCACTCTCAGTCCACAATAGAAACCCATATCAGAATCAGGTTTATCATCACTCACATGTCATGTAACTTGTTTTTGCTGCAGCAGCAGTACAGTGCAATACATAAAATTACTACAGCACTATGCAAAAGTCTTAGGCACCCTAGATATATATATATATACGCCTAAGACTTTTGCACAGTACTGTAAGACCTCTCTTATCTGTGGCTTCCTGCACTATAACAATGAGGATTACTGGAAGCTTGAAGTATATAATTTCATCTGTCATCTGGACATGTTGCGACATTCAGGACTCAGCCAAATTCTCCAACTTTAGGCAAACCATTCTTTCTTTCTGTTTGTATCGGAGCTATCCTTTTCTGCTTGCCATATTTCCGACTCAGTTTTTGTTTTATGTAGTGTGGTCTACTGGACATGCAGTTGAGAGGTGCTGCAAGAACAACCTCCCGCTCAATGTCAACAAAACTAAAGAGCAATGGTTGATTTCAGGAAAGAGGAAGCAGGCAAACTTGTACCAGTCAATATTAGTGGAATGAGCACTGAAGAGAGTCAACAGCTTTAAATTCCAGAGCAATCACATATTGAATAACCTGTCCTCGACCCAGCACATACTGTAGATTCAACCGTAAGGAAAGCATACCAGCATCTTTATTTTCTTAGGAGGTTAAGGAGGTTCAGCTTATCATCAAGCACTTCTTCAGATGTACCATTGAAAGTATCCCGACTAATTGAAAAATGGCCTGGTATGTCAATTTGAATGCACGGAGGAGTTGCAGAGGGTGATGGACTGTGCCCAGTACATCAAGGGCACATCCCGCTCCACCAGTGTATCTACTGGAAACTCTGCATCAAGAAGGTCACATCCATCAATAAATATCCCCACCATCTGGGCCATGCCATCTGCTCACAACACACATTAGGCAGGAGGGTAGGAGACTGAAGTCCAACACCAACAGGTTCAAGAACAGCTAGTACTTCCCTTGAATCATTTGGCTCTCGAATCAACTGCAAAACCCTATGCACTGCAATTTAGCTTCCACTAAACTTCATCTTTTTGGCAAGTTATTTAGCACTGGTTTCAATGAGCTTGGGCTGAGTAGATTGAGCAAATTGTTTTCTTTGACAGACAAATGTCAATAATGTTCAGTTTCCACAATTTCATATTCTTAACACTGTCTATCACAGAAGATACAACCAAATTTCTCTATTTTGACTGCACTGTTAAACATAGCCAATCCAATTTGTTCTTGACTGCATTTATCACATGTACTCTGTCAATACTTCTCATTGCCTCCGTAAAACAGAAAACATAATCAAACATCCCACCACCCCAGATATTCTCCCTTCTCCACAACTACATTGGGCAGAAGATACATAAGCCTGAATGCAGGTACCAACAGGCTGAAAGACAGCTTCTGTTGCGCTGTTTTAAGACTATTGAACCGATATCTAGTTTGATAAAATGAACTTTTGACCTCTCAATCTACTTCATTATGGCCTTGCACCCTGTTATTTATCTGCATTGCACTTTCTCTGTGATTGTGATACTTCATTCTGCATTCTTATACTGTTTTATCTTGTACTACCTCAATGTACATTGTAATGAATTGATCTTTATGAATGGCTATAGAAAGCTAAGTATTTAATTGTACCTTGGTACATGTGACAATAATAAACCAGTTTAATTTAGCAAATTAACAAATCATTTAATTAAGTGAGATGTAGAAAAATATAATTTATACACCCATAACAGTGTAAAATCCAAAATAAAATGATGATGGCCTTGTAAATCAAAAGAACGTGAACATTTATTTGCAAATTAAACACCAAGAAGATTCCATCAGGAAATATCTGAAACTGAATTATGAAGAGTGTTTGGATTCTAATCATAATGAATATCCCTTACTCTATCTGATATTTGTCTTTTAGCTGGTAAACTGACAGCTACCTTAAGGTTGGTGGATTGCGAATGGCTTAATGGACTACATTATGATAAATCATTGTGATTACTTGATAGTATTTATGTAAGTAAATAAAATAAGATGATCCTCACTTATTTGTTATCATGTTACACAGAACCCACAACACACTGCATTGATATTAGCATTTCTACTTTCCACCCTCTTTGAACTGAAGAGTGGGTGTCCTGAAGCAATAAACTGTCAGCAAGGTTCATATCTCACAGGAGAGTCAGGTCAAGCAATAACCCTTGTGTGCTATGGAACACTGGGAACATCACAACTACCCTAGGCATTTTACAAGTACAATGGTGATTGTGACGACTAAATGCTGATACAGACAAGGAAAACTGATGCCTTTCCATCCCATGGGCCTGAATCTGTTACCACTTCTTCATTAGATATTAACTGCCACAACCCTGAAAGTGTAATCATTTCATTCCATACATTCCAGCAATATATCCTGATAATATCTCACTATGTGTTTTCAGCCATTCCACATAATTAATGGATTGTTCTTTATAATGCAAGGTTTGGAAATATCATGTCCAAAATACACAGTAGCAACATTCACAATAAAATGCAGATATAAGAGACTGTAGAAGCTGGTAGGATATCCCCACACTACCATTGAGCACATCTACAAAGTGTACTGCTTCAAGAAAGCAGCATTTATCATCAAGGACTCCATCCAAGCCAGGCTATGCTCTCTTCTCGCTGCTGTCATCAGGAAGGAGGTATAGGAGCCTTAATTCCCACACCACCAGGTCCGGGAGCAGTTATTACCCCTCAACCATCAGGCTCCTGAAACAGAGAGGGATAACTTCACTCACCCCCATACTGAACTGATTCTACCCCCATACTGAACTGGACTCACTTTCAAGGATTCTACAACTCATGTTCTCAGTATTATTTGTCTACTTATTTATTTCCTTTTCTTCTTATTATTAATGTTGTATTTCCACAGATAGTTTCTTTTGCACATTGGATGTTTGTCAGTCTTTATTTGTATGTATATTTTCATTGATTCTAATGTATTTATCTTTTCTACCATGAACACCTGCAAGAAAATTCGATAATAAATTCATTTTGAACTTTGAATTTCTATGCTTAAAAAGAAACAACAATACTGAACTGTAGAAAAAGAGCATATTGCACCAAATTTTCTGCTAAAAGGTCTGGAACTGCCAACTTGTACCTTCATAACTGTGTATAATTTTGAGACTATTCTATTATTATCAGTAGGCATGAATGTGAAAACTGGGATCTGCACACTATATCTATCTTCTGTCAATCTGACTATGCTCTGACACATGAAAACCATTGAGGGAATGAACGTTTCCATCAATTCCCAGCAGTTGTACTGAATTCTGCCAATGAATGCAGAAAAGCTTGGATATGAAGCAAAACGAAGGACTAGAACAGGTGCTCACAACCTGGGATCCATGGATCCCTTACTTAAAAGTATTGGTCCATAGCATAAAAAAGGTGGGAACCCCTGAACCTAGAGGAATTCCACAGAGCAGGCAAGGTCTCTGGAGATTGGATACTTCAGGTCAAGATGCTTCATCCACTTCAGTTTTCACCAGCTGACATCTCTTGTGTCTGCAGATTAGATTTGATGCAGGTTCAGTAGTTTGATTCATTTTAATGACAAAGTTGAAAATTAAATCTCAAGGAATTTGTATTTTATTTATTTTTTTAATTGTTGCTGTGTTTTCTTTGCAAATTTATTATTTCTCATTAAAAATTTTAAAAAAATACCCTTTGAAATTTTTATTTGGATGTCTGTGAATAGAGATATATTCAGTTTCTATGAAAGCTGCTTTCAGCTGGGCTTGAAGCTAGACTGGTCTCTCAAGTGTGTTCATGGGATGAATAATTGGGCTGAATCAGTGTCATGCATGGACTTATTGGTCAGGTCAGAAGCACCTTCAATTCAGAGTTTACAGTGTGTGGGAGAGTAGTTTCAGAACACCCATAGTATGACGGGGGCTATTTTGATAAATCACAATTAAGATGAAGCGGCTTTGCAGAAATTCACTGATTTTACTCTCACAGGGGTTCCCAGCCTGGGGTCCATTGAGCCCTTGCTTAGTGTATTGGTCCAAGTCATAAAAAAGGCTCAGAAACCCTGCCTAACGTATTTGATCTATTCACCCCCAATAAAGCAATGAAATGTCTGTGTGAAATTTAGCATGTGAGGAAAACAATCACGGTAAAATAATCTGATAAAAATTTGCCAGTGTTATTCTAACTGATCACAAGAACCACAGCTTGTTGCATCATTGGCCCATGGGATTAAGGTTGAAAACTGATAGATTTTACTGCTTTGAAATTCCTGTAGTCTTCACTTCTACTACAACAGGCCAGAAATATACTCAAACTTTGCCATATTCCCACCAGTCCATGATCCATGTCCCTTTGGCAAATGACACAAAAAATCCTTGTGCATGTAATATTACCCAAAAATTTGAAGCTTAGCATTCATTACTATTGCACCAATAATTTGGTGGAGAATTGAAAGTAGGATTGGATAGTTGGGATGTACTTCTACCCATTGAGCAACTCTGAAATATTCTTATGTATAGATAAGAGTGATAACATTTTTTTTAGCTTTCTGACATCCTTCGCTTCAAGTAATCTTGTTAACTAAATTCTAAGCTTGCTTTAACAAGGTTTAATCATTTCTTATGTCATTTTTTAGAACTTAGTGCAGCACAGACACAGACCCTTTGGCCCACAATGTTGTGCTGAATCATTTAAATTAGCAATCAGGTGTCCAATTAAACTAATGTCTATATCCATCCATTTTCCTCACATTCTTGTGCCTATCGAAACACCTTTTAAATGTCTCTAATACATCTGCCTCTGCAACACCCCAGACAGTGCATTCCTGGCACCCGCCACTCTCTGTGTAAAAACCTTGCCTATTACATCTCTTTTGAAATTACTCCCATCACCTTAAGTGTATACCCTCCGGTATTAGACATTTCAGACCTTGGAAAAAGATATTGTCTGTCTACTCCACCAGTGCCTCTCATGTTCTTATGAACAACTATCAGATCTCCCCTCAGACTCTGTCACTCCAGAGAAAACAACCCAACTTTGACCAACTTCTCGGTATAGCACATGCCCTCTAATCCAGACAGCATCCTGGTGCACCCTCTCCAAAACCTCGACGTCCTTCCTGTAATGGGGTGACCGGAACTGTATGCAATACTCTGTATGTTGACTAATAATAGTATTATAACACTGCAACATAATTTCCTGACTTTTGAATAAAGGCAGTCATGCCTTTTGCCTTCTTAACCACCCTATCAAGCTGTGTAGTCACTTCCAAGGAGCTACGAACTTAAACCTCTTGGTCATACTTTGAAGTAATGAGTGAAAGATGAGATCATAGCAGAGAAGGAACCATTTAAATGCAGCAAGTCCATTGGGAGTGGGTTTTATCTGAGCCAATAAGAAGAAGTGAGGTGCACGCAGAGCAGCCAACGTGGGAGTGGGCTGCTTTAGCTCAACAGGCTTCAGTGTGAACAAGCAGAGGCTAAGGGTGCTTCTGAGTCATTTGGAATAATTTATTTTGATTGTGGAACTTTGGCTTGAGAAATTAGAGCCAAAGGTATAACAAGCTTGGCAGAAGATGCTGAATAAGTGACCAAGGTGAGCTCAAGACTCAAAGATTTCAGAGCGAAAGCACAAGTAAGAGCAGGTATGCTTTCTCTTGCTGCCTGTAAATTCTTAGAACTAAAATCAGTGTTGGCAGGCCATAAGACCACAAGATAATGGAGCAGAATTAGGCCATTTGGCCTATCGAGTCTGCTCTGCCATTTCACCATGGCTGATTCATTTTCTCTCTCAGCCCCAATCTCCCGCCTTCACCTCCTATCCCTTCATGCCCTGACTAATCAAGAATCTATCAACTTCTGTGTTAAATATACCTAACAACTTGGCCTCCAAGCGGCCTGTGGCACTAATTCCATAGATTCAGCACTCTCTGGTTAAAGAAATTCCTCCTAATCTCCAATCTAAATGGACAATCCTCTATTCTGAGGCTGTGTCTCTGGTCTTAGACTCTCCCATTACTGGAAACATCCTCTCCACATCCACTCTATCTAGGGCGTTCAACATGCGATAGGTTTCAATGAGATCCTCCTCTCATTCCTCTGAATTCCAGCGAGTAGAGGCCCAGAGCCATCAAATGCTCCTCATATGGTAAACCTTGCCATCTCGGAATCATTTGCTTGAACCTCCTTTGAAATCTCCGCAATGTAAATCCTTTCTAAGACAAGGGGCTCAAAAGTGTACATAATACTCCAAGTGAGGTGTCACCAGTGCCTTATAAATCCTCAACATTACATCCTTGAGTCCCCTCAAAATGAATTCTAAGATTGCATTTACCTTCCTACCACTGGCTCAACCTGCAAATTAACCTTTAGGGAATCCTGCACAAGGACACCCAAGTCCCTTCGGACCTTTGGTTTTAGAATTTTCTCCCCATTTAGAAAATAGAAAATATTCTATTCCTTCATTCCTTCCATCAAAGTGAATGACCATACACTTCTCTACATTATATTGCATCTGCCACTTCTTTGCCCATTCTCCCAGTCCGCCCAAGTTCCTCTGCACACTCCCTGCTTTCTCAACAGTACCTACCCCTCCACCTATCTTTGTATCATCTACAAACGTGGCCTCAAAGCCATTAATGCCATTATCCAAATCATTGACATATAACGTGAAAAGAAGCAGTCCCAATACCGAATCCTGAGGAACACAACCAGTCATTGGCAGCTAACCAGAAAAGGTCATCTTTATTCCCACTCTTAGCTTCCTGTCAGTCAGCCAATCTTCCATCCATGCTAGCATTTTTCCTGTTATACCTTGAGCTCTTGTTAAGCAGCCTCATGAGTACTACCTTGTCAAAGCCCTTCTGAAAATCCAAGTAAGCAACGTTCACTGACACTTGTTTGATCTACCTGTTATTTCCTCAAATAATTCCAACAGATTTGTCAGGCAAGAGCTCCCCTTAAGAAAACCATGCTGACTTTGGTCTATTACGTCATGAGCCTCCAAGTACTTTAAAAACACATCCTTAATAATGGATACCAACATCTTCCCAACCACTGAAGTCAGGTTAACTGGCCTAAAGTTTCCTTTCTTCTGCCTCCCTCCTTTCTTAAAGAGATTCTGCAGGGAACTGTACTGAGTTCTCAGCTGTTTGTGATGTATATAAATGACCTGAATGAAAATATAGATGGGTGGGTTAATAACTTGGCAGTTTATACAAAGATTGGTGGTGTGGTGGAAGACTGGCAAAGAGTACAGTAGGATATAGATCAGTTGCAGATATGGGTGGAGAAATGACAGAAGGGTTTAACCCGGCCAAATGTGAAGTGCTGCACCTTACTAGGCCAAATGTAAAGAGCTGATACTGTGTTAAGGGAAAGACCCTTGCCAGTGTTGATGGGCAGAGGGATTTGCTTGATGCAAGTAAGATTTTCCCAAAGCTCCATTTTAATTCCAACTGCTGTTCTTCCCCAGATATTTTGAGAGGAGAGAAAGTTGGCCAGGCTCAGAGTTCCCTTTGCATGAAAGTATAAACAACCATGGAGGCTTGGCTTGAATACAGTCAGGTTTCAGGCTCAGATTCAAACTATTATTTTCACTGAGGTCAATAAATATCAATGCAATTTTAATTCTACTCAACTGATTCTCAGTTTTAGTACACTTCATATACTCCAAATATCACCTCAGCTCAAAATAAAGGTCGATATCATATAGAGTTGGGTGGTGGGGTGGAGATGCATCTCTGCAAAGGGGGTATAAGGCACTCCTTCTCTCTGCTAGCCTTGGGCAAGGTGTAGCACCTACTTAGCCCCTGATCAGGGTCACATGAAACCTTGGGAGCAGGTGGTGGATGGTCGTATGAGCAGCTGGTGCAGATCACAAGTCCTGGTTATGCAACCACTGATGCTAGACAGACAATCTCTGAAGAGGATTGATAATGACTGGGGTCACATGATGTCAGTGCCATAAAAATGGCAACACGTGCAGTCTGCCAAAGCACATATTCGGATTATGTTGATCATTGCATATGACACATTTACTGTATATTTTGATGCAACTTCCTTTAATTAGATAAACATGGATTTTTTTTTAAACCTAGTATACTAAGAGCATCAATGAGATAACTAAATTATTGTAAAAGCTATCCCGTTAGCCTCAGAGAACGAAAGGCTCCATCCTTCATTGTTCAAGCCCATAAGTGACCCCAGACCTCTAACGATGCATTTGACTCTTAAGGCCTGAGAGAGCCATTACACCCACTCACTGTGAGGCAAATAAGAAAACACAATAATGTTGGCAAAGTGAGTGATGTAAATGTTACCCAGAGACTACCATGATGAAATGTAGACCAATGATCTAAACCTCTGTCAGGTAACCTTGCCACTATACCATCAGCACCATTCACTAACTTAGATCCATTGTTGATCTGAATATGATGCTTGTTCCAAAACCATATCAAGTGATCTCTTACCTGTGCATTGACTGAGAATTATCATTGATTTAACAGAGACAGAAAAATCATTTTGAAGTGAAAACAAAATACTAATTGTGGTTTCTAAGTTGCTGAAATGCTGACTTAGAACCTAATCTAGTCAATCACTTGCCGATCTGAAATTGTAGCTTTGGAAATGAGGAAAACAAGAGATTTTCTCCCAGCAGAAAGATTTCATTTTTCTCTTTCTCTCTCTCACTCTCTTTCTCTCACACTCTCTTGTAAATTAATTGACTTACACCTGGAAGAACCAAAATATTGATATTCACATTGTTACTTTGCAAAAGTCTAATAAATTAGCAACAAGTGATGTAAATACCCAACAATTGCTTTAAACACCAATAGGTTACCCAGATTCACTAGCCACATTGTGTGCTGTTTCTTCAAGCACGTAGCACCAAGATACAGCTAGTTGAGCAGCTCCAGTGACCCAGGTTCAACTCTGGCCTCAAGTGCTGAGTTGTAGAGATTGACTGCGACTGTGTGGGCTTCCCTTAGGTTCTAGCACTGAGGCACCTTCTGATGGAGGATCTGGGAGATCACATTAAACCATTGAATTCACTGTGATCTCAGCATCACAGCAGATCTGCCTGTGGGAGTCATCCCTTCAGTCATTTGCCTGACTTCCAATAAGGAATGCTAGCAAGTAGTGACAGAATACTGAGAGGTCATTGGATCATGTAGCCCACAACCTTACCAACCAAAATGATTTAGCTTTATAGCAGACTCCATATTAAGATTTGCCACTTTAGTGCATATTTTGTCCTTTGCATGCCATTTTTGAAAGGTTATTAATAGAACGTTTCTTCTCACCTTCATGATACCCTTAGCCATGCTATACCTTGATGTTTACTTACTCATTTTCAGCTTCTGAAAGTGCACTGCATGCATGAAAGAGGCACAAGGTTTCATCTTAGTGACATCAAGGGTATAATATTATTAACACAACACTGTTTTAAATGAAAATGTTTGCAAATTCTGCACAGGGAACTGGGTTCCCTCTCAATAAGGTCATTGTCATTAATATACACACAATTTATTCACAGCCAGTTAACACTGAACCAGATCCAGTAACCACATGAAACAAACATTTCAACATTGCAGCTTTTGCACTCAAATATCAAAAGGAAGGCCCATTTCTACAAATACTCCTTTATTGCCTATTGGCTTTTGGGAGGAATCATCGGTGTTTTCACAGAATTATGTTTATCCGAGAACAAGCTGGCTAAACTGAAGTTGTATTCAGCCTTTCATTTTACTTAGTTCCCTGAGAGCAATGGCAACAAAGAATGATGTGATGAGCTCTGCTTTCAATGGCCTGTTGACTTCCCGACTCCAACAATACCATATAATTGTCACCTGCAACAATACGAATATTGTCTTCGGCAGTACTCTTAAACAACAGACACTTGTATTTTGACTGCCGATGAAAATAAAAGATAATATTCCCCTTCCTTTGCTGGCAACCATCTTACGGACCCAAGGGTACACTGTGGTAGGTAAGAAACAGCTGAAAAGTTACGTGCTCAGGGGGCACAAATGAACCCCTACCTCAATGAAAATAAGAGGAAATCTTTCAGATTATTTTTTCCTCAATAACATTAATATCATTTTTCAATACAAAAAATTGTTATTAAAATGAAAGTGCATGGCTCAAAACGTCCATTAAAGCTTTTGGAATTCTGCGGTATTACTTCTTTTGCTGTGCTCACTAATTATGTGTGAACCCTGCAAGGACCTATACAGGTTTTCCGGACACTGACTCTAAGATTACAAACACAACATGCAGTGAATGACATTTGCGCAGCTCAGGAGAAGCTGAGTTGATTAGCAAAACCCAAAGACTCAGCCAGAAACCATGTTTAAATATTTTTTTAATGTTTACCTCCACAGAGACTTAGCTAAACAAAAACACGTGAGCATTTGAAATCAAGTTCAAATTTCAATTCAATTTAAACTTAATGTTGTTCCTTTTAAATTACTTTGCCCACTTATATTCTTCAATGAAACAGCACAGACCTGTTTGCAATTAAGAGAAACATTTATCTTGTTTTTATTCATATTCGCAGTGATAATTTAAGTATTTGCTGGGACATCAGACTTCGTAGCCACTGCAATAGTTCTGATTGGCCAATATTAACCTGACATATTGGTTTGTACAATTTTTATTCCTCACAGAATTGTGTACATATAATTTATAACTAATTATATAGACATACAAAACTTTGAGTAATTATGAGTAAATACTTAGAGTCTCAGGGATTCATACATTTACCATGATTGTAACTCAAAATATCAGTTTTTGAAAATGAGATTTTATGTTAGATCTGATACAGCTAGGATTTATACCTTTCACCAAATATTAACTTCCTAGTTCTTCTCAAGGAGGTGGCAAATTCAAACTGAAACCTTGCCTTCATTTGCAATGCTTATAGATAATATTTAATAAATTCCTGGTTGAAAAAAAAATAAGTGAACAAAAATAGAAGATGGGAAGAAGGGAAGATCAACCCAAAACAAAAACAATTGCATTCAACCAGATGCTGGAAAAATTATAAACACAAGAGATTCTTCAGAAGCTGGAGGAACTCGGCAGGTCAGACAGCATCTATGAAAATGGATAAACAGTTGACACTTTGGGCTGAGACCCTTCATCGGGATTGGAAAAAAGGTGAAAGATGCCAGAATAAAAAGGAGGGGGAAGGTGAAAGAGGAGAAACTGGCAGTGAAGTCAGGCGGCTGGGATAGGTAAAGGGCTGGAGAAGAAGGAATCCAATAGGAGAGAAGAGTGGACCAAGGAAGAAGGGAAGAAGGAGGAGCACCAGCAGGATGCGATAGGCAGTTGAGGAGAAGAGATATGAGGCCAGAATGGGAAACAGAAAAGTGATGGGCAAGTGGAAAAGTAAAAAGTAAAAATACCAGAAGGAGAAATTGATGTTCATGCCATTAAGATAGAGGCTACCTAGATGGAATATGAGGTGTTGCTCCTCCAAACTGAGGGTTCCCTCATCACAGCAGATGATGAGGCCATGGACCGACATGTTGGAATGGGAGTGGCGACAGGAAATAGAATGGTGGGCCACTGGGAAATTCTGCTTTGGCAGATGTAGGGGTAGTGCACGATTAAGCAGTCCCCCAAGTTACATTGGGCCTCACCAACGTCGAGGAGGGTGCATTTGTAGCACCCAATAGAACAGATGACCCCAACAGATTCACGGGTGAAGTGTTGCTTCATCTGAAAGGATTGTTTAGGGCCCTGAAAGGAGGTGAGGAAGAGATAAAAGGGAAGGCATAGCAAATCTGCTGCCTGCAGAGTTATCTACCAGGAGGGACATTAGTAGGGAGGGGTGAATGGACAAGGGAATCATGGAGGAAGTGATCCCTGTGGGAAGAACTAAAGATGTGTTTGGTGGTATGATCCCAGTGAAGATGCTGGAAGTTGCAGAGAATGATGTCTTGGACATGAAGGCTCATGGAGTGCTAGGTGAGAACAAGAAGAACTCCATCCCTGTTACGTTGGTGGAAGATGTGGTGAGCACAGATGTCTGGGAATGGAGGAGATGTGGGTGAGCAGTTCTTTGAAGAAGGAGGCCATTCCTGATGTCCTGAAAATGAAAACATCATCTTGGGAACAGATGCAGCGGAGATGAAGGAACTAAGTATAGGGACCAGCATCTTTACAGGAGACAAGATGGAAAATGTATAGTCAAGATAGCTATGGGAATCGGTAGGTTTATAAAGATGTCAGTGGACAAGTAATACACACAAAATGCTGGAGGAACTCAGCAGGCCCGGCAGCATCTATGGAAAAGAGTAAACAGTCGATGTTTTGGCCCGTAACATTGACTGTTTACTTGTTTCCATACATGCTGTCTGGTCTGCTGAGTTCCTCCAGCATTTTGGGTATATTACTTAGATTTCCAGCATCTGCAAATTTTCTCTTGTTTGTGTCAGCAGACGAGTTGTCTCCAGAAATGGAGACAAAGAGATTAAGAAAAGGGAGAGGAGTATTAGAAATGGACCAAGTGAGTTTGACACAACTGTGATTAGCCTTATCAATAACAATGATGACATGGAGTATAGAAGGGAAGTGAAGAGGCTGGTGGATTGATGTGAGGAGAACAACCTAAGCCTGAACATGGAGAAGACAAAGGAAATCATTGTTGGCTTCAGGAAGGTGTAGGTAAACCACTTCCCTCTGCAAAGACTTGCCTTCTCTATAGAGAGAGCTAAATGCATCAAGTTCCTGGGAGTTCACATCACAGATGACTTCATCTGGTCCCTTAATATCACTTCCCTGAACAAGAAGGCACAGCAGTTCCTTCACTTCCTAATAAGACTGAAGCAAGCAAAGCTCCCGACCCACATCTTAACAGCATATTACAGGAGCACCGTTGAGAGCATCCTGACAAGTTGCATCTCCATCTGGTATGGAAGTCCCTACAAATGACTGTCAGAACAGCTGAGAGAATCATAGAGGTCTTCCTACCATCCATTGGGGACATTTAGACATTTATCAGGAGTGCTACATATGCAGTGACCTTAAAATTATTAAGGATCCCATCCGTCCATCTAGCATCCTCTTTGACTTTCTACCATCAGGAAGGAGACTACGATGCATAAAAACAAAAACGGTCAGGATCAGAAATAGTTTCTTTCCCCAGGCCATTAGGCTTCTGAACTGGTCACATTACATTCAAAGTGTCACTGATTAATCCGTTCCATACCTTACAATATTTGATATTAATGCATTTCAATTTGTTATTTATGTGTGATTCATCTGTAGATTTTATCCTTACCTTCATAAGGTATCATGTGTTATGTGCTTTACACCCTGGCTCGAAGAAACATCATTTTACTTCTATATAAATTATATGGTTATATACATTATAAGACCATAAGATAAAGGAGCAGAAGTAGGCCATTTGGCCCATCCAGTCTGCTCCACCATTAATCATGGCTGATCCAATTCTTCCAGTCATTCCCACTCCCCCGCCTTCTCCCCAAACCCTTTGATGCCCTGGCTAATCAAGAACCAATCTATCTCTGCCTTAAATGCACCCAATGACTTGGCCTCCACAGCTACTCGTGGCAACAAATGCCACAGATTTACCACCCTCTGACTTAAGTAATTTCTCCGCATCTCTGTTTTAAATGGACGTCCTTCAATCCTGAAGTTGTGCCCTCTTGTCCTAGACTTCCCTACCATGGGAAATAACTTTGCCGTATCTAACCTGTTCAGGCCTGTTAACATTTGGAATGTAGCTAAATGACAATAAACTTCACTTGACTTTAAGGACAGGTTGGAAGATAGAGGCAAAGTTGATGAAATTGACAAGCTCAGCCTGGATGCATGAAGCAGCACCAAAGCAGTTGTCCATGTCACACATAAAGAGTTGGGGAGCATTACCAGGAAAGGTTTGGAACATGGACTGTTCCACACAGCCAATGAAAAGGCAGGCATATCTGGGGCCCATGTGGGTGCCCATGGCTAAGGCTTGAGTTTGAACAAAGTGGGAGGAGCTGAAGGAGAAATTGTTGAGGTTGAGGATCAGTTCTGCCAGATGGAGGAGGGTGGTGGTAGACTAGAACAGGTTAGGTCTTTTGTTGAGAAAGAAATGGAGAGCATTAAGGCCTTCTTGCTGAGGGATAGAAGTGTAAGTGGCTGGGCATCCATGGTGAAAGTGACGTGGTCAGGGCCAAGGAATTGAAAGTTGTTAAGGAGATTGAGAGCATGTGAAGAGTCACAGATGTAGGTGGGAAGGGCCTGAACCAAGGGGGATAGAATGCAGTCGAGGCTAGAATGGGCAGAGACAATGCGCCTTCCTGAACGGTCAGGTTTAGGATCTAGGGAAGGAGGTAGAAACAAGCAATTTGGTGTAAGAGAACTATGTGCCATTGCTATTACAAAGGAAAAAGTGCCAGGCAGACTCAGAGGTCTTAAGGTGGGTAAGTCACCTGGACCAGATGGACTACATCCCAGCATCCTGAGAGAGGTTGCTGAGGAGGTAACGGATACATCGGTCATGATCTTTCAAGAGTCGCTTGATTCTGGCATAGATTCAGAGGATTGGAAACTTGTAAATGTCACTCCACTCTTTATGAAGCCTAACCTCAGTGCTTAGGAAAGTGTTGGACTCTATTATTAAGGATAATGTTTTGGGGTACTTGGAGACTAATGATAAAATAAGTCGAAGTCAGCATGGTTTCTGTGAAGGGAAATCTTACCTAATAAATCTGTTACAGTTCTTCAAGGAAGTAACAAGCAGGGTAGACAAAGGAGAGGTAGTGGATATCATTTGCTTGGATTTTCAGAAGGCATTGGATAAGGTGCCACACATGAGGCTGCTTAACAAGATAAAATCCTATGGTGTTACAGGAAAGATACTGACATGGATGGAGGAATGCCTGACAGACAGGAGGCAGTGAGTGAGAATAAAAGGGGCTTTTTTCTGATTGGCTGCTAGTGTCTAGTGGTGTTCATCAGGGTTACTTTTCACATTGCTACTTTTCACATTGTTTGTCAATGATTGAGATAATGGAATTGATGGCAAAGTTTGCAGACGATATGAAGATAAGTGGAGTGGTAGGTAGTGCTGAGGAAGCAATGCAATTGCTGTAGAACTTAGACAAATTGGAAGAGTGGGCAAAAGAAGTGGCAGATTGAATACAGTGTTGGGAAACGTATGATAAAGTATTTTGGTAAAAGGAACAATAATGCAGACTATTATCTAAATGGGGAGAAGGTTCAAACTTTAGAAGTGCAGACCTCGTGCAAGACTCCCAGAAGGTTGGTTTACAGGATGAGTTTGTGGTAAAGAAGGCAAATGCAATGTTAGCATTTATTTCAAGGGGAATAAAATACAAAAGCAAGGAGCTAATGCTGAGGCTTTATAAGACACTAGTTAGGCCACAATTGGAGTATTGTCAACAGTTTTGGGCCCCATATCTCAGAAAGGATGTGTGATCATTGGAGAAAGTCCAGAGGAGATTCACGAGGATGATTGCAGGAGTGAAGGGGTTAACATATGCAGTGCATTTGGAACTTCGGGGCTGTACACATGGGAATTCAGAGGAATGCAGGTGGATCTCATTGAAACTTACCGAATGTTGAAAGGACTAGATAAGGTGGATATGGAGAGGACATATCCTATGGTGGGGGTACCCAGAACTAAAGGGCACAGTCTCAAAATTGAGTCGACATTTTAGAACAGAGTTAAGGAGGGTATTTTGTTTTTAGCCAGAGAGTAGTAAATCTGTGGAATGCTCTGCCACAGACTGCGGTGGAAGCCAAGTTCGTGGGTATATTTAAAGTAGAAGTTGATAGTTTCCTGATTGGTCAGGGCATTAAAGGATATGACAAGAAGGCAAGTGTATGGAATTGGGTGGGATTCGGGATCAGCCATGATGGAATGGTGGAGCAGACTCAATGGTCTGAATGGCCTAATCCTGCTCCTATGTCTTATGGTCTTATGAGGTTGATGGCAGTGGATGGGAGACCTTCAGATTTGATGAGTTTAGTGATAGTCCGGGAGTCTGCGGCAGAATGTCTAGACTGGGGTCATTTTCAAGGGATATGTCTGAGAGATGCTGCCTGGCCTCAAAGAGGTAGAGGTCATTGTGCCACAGTACAACAGCACCCTGTTTGTCTGTGGGTTTGATGGTGTGGAGAGAGTGGAGGGCAGTGCATTCAGAGGAGGTAAGGTTCAAGGAGGAAAGAGGAGTACTGAAGTCCAGTCAGTTTATGTCTCAACGGCAGCTTGAGATGAAAAGATCCAGAGTAGTCTGAGCACCAGACTGGGGGGGTCTAAGAAGAGGAGGAGCGCAGAAGACAGGAGAAAGGGTCATCGGTTTAGGGTGGGAAATTCTTGCCAAAGAAGTAGGCTCTGAGACTTAGGCCATGGAAGGAGAGCTTGGCATCATGGTGGACACGGAACCCACTGAGGTGTGTGCAAATGGGACCAAGGTAAGGCCCTTGCTGAGGACAGAATAACTGGTTATCTTCAGAATAATTGGATAACTTGTACCTTCAGAGAGAAGTAATGAGAATTGGACTGCTGTCATTTCCTGTGTGCCCTCCATGTGCCATTCCATTCGTAGCTGGCAGATACACATAGGAATTTCATAAAATCTGTCTTTGTTCACTACATGTATGCATGAATATTGGTTCCAGGTCTCTTGTGCATTCAGTCCTGTTGAAGTCACAGTGTAAAAGGGAAAATAATTGAGAACTGATACATGTAGTACCTTCAATGCAAGCAACCAATTTATCATTATCATTCCATGGATTCTTTTATGCCCATGAATACAAAGTCACTATCCTTAAGTTGGACGTACAGTGATTTTTACTGGATTAGACAATATGCAGATCTGCTTCTCTGTGAGTCTATGAATCCAATTCACACTTCTGTGCTTCATAAACAATCCAACTAAAGATCTTTCTGCCTTAGTAGACTGGATTGAGCAGTTTGGGGCACCTGCTTACATGTTTATCTGCTGGGTTTTGTCCAGAACACTTACGTGAAGTAGCTTTGGGACATTTCTGGCCGAGCTGGGCTAGGATCCTTTTCAACTCCCCAAATGGACACCAGAGGGAAGGAATGGCGTTGTCTACTTCAGGAGGAGGTGAGAGCAGTAGTGGAGGAGACAAGAGCCTGCAAGGCGGTAGGAATGAAGCAACAGGGAGCTTGGACAAGATGAGAGAATGCGGTTGAGAGGAAAGTGACCCGGGCTGATCTTTGGAAAGCTGAACCACACCACATCCAATTTCTCATCCAGGCAGTCTACAATGTGCTTCCAGGCCCATCAAACCTGCACACATGGGGCAAGGCAGAGTCATCTGCGTGCCCACTGTGCTCCAAGCGAGGAACCCTGGAGCACATCCTCAGCAGCTGCGCAAGGGCATTTGGTGAGGGACAGTACAGGTGGAGGCACGATCAAGTCCTGAAGACCATCGCTGAAGCCGTCAGTGCAGGAGTTGAGTGGGCGAAGCAGTCCCGACCCTCCAAGCAGACCGTTGCCTTTGTCAGAGCTGGGGAGCAGCCAATACCTGCCAAAAGAACATCTGCAGGTACTCTGACCTCTGCAAGGGACTGGCAGCTGTTGGTGGACCTCGAACGGCTGCTGACGTTCCCCAACCATATCGCAGCCACCACCCTGTGACCAGACATTGTCCTAGTATCTGAGTCTACTAAGCAAGTGGTGCTGCTGGAGCTGACAGTCCCATGGGAAGATAGCTTGGAAGAGGCCGTTGAAAGGAAGCTCTCCAAGTACGCAGGACTGGTCAGCAACTGTCAGCAGGCTGGATGGAGAGTGAGGTGTCTCCCAGTGGAGGCTGGTTGTAGGGGATTCGTAGCCCGTTCTTTAGTTAGAACCTTCAGCATTTTGGGCATCGAGAGAGAGAGAGAGAGAGAGAGAGAGAGGAAGAGGAGAGCCATCCGCAGTACCACCGATGCGGCAGAGAGGGCCTCAAGATGGCTGTGGCTCAAAAGAGGGGAGCCATGGAGTCATAAGTAGCTAGCCATCTGGACACAAGCTGGGGTCTGATCAGCCCCGGCTGGGTCACCTGGAGGAGGTTGTATGATGTTGAAAGACCCGAAACACCCAGTGATTCCAGGAACATCACTGAAGATTTGTCCAGAAGCATCAATAGATGTATGTACACAGCACAATTAAGTTATAATACAAAGTTTTTATTTAATAATTTAAAATAGCATTTATTAATGACAGAGTTTGAACTGACATATTTTGTTAATTAGATGTTTACTACAACATTTATGAGCATATACAATAGAAGCACGACTAAGCCTTTAGCTTTGCCATTTATGACTGAACCTGGCCCTCAGATTCATTTCCTCCCCTAACATGAAATCCAAAAATCCACCAAACTTAGCCTTGAATTTATTCAATGACTGAGCACTCTCCACAGTTGAGACCTAATTATTCCACAGAATTCAAAACTTGAACGAACCTGAGGGATTATGATGGCAGAATTCGCAAATTTATCAAAACAACCATGCTTGGAAAAGTGTCAAAATGTAATTTATATGTTTAAATTTCAAAACCAGTTCCAGCATGGGGGGAATTGGATAGATTACATCGAGTCAAACTCCAGTTATTCTTGAAGACTGCAGGCAGGCAATTCCGAGGTCCAACAGTGCAGCCCGGAATAACCATTCAAGTTTACAGAAATACAACAATGGGTTCTGCTCCATTTATTTAACTTGGGAGCATTGCTCACATGCGATGTTATTTTTAATGGAACAATGGAATAGCTCCTACAACACAGATGGCAGGCGGTATGGGTGGAATGTAAGAGCCAATAGATAAAGGAATGCACTCCCCCATGGGGTGAAGAAAAATTTGTAATGAGTCTGCTATGCATCTGAAGTACAACAGATAATGCAGCTGATTTACATTGGCAAACAAAAGTTAGATTTTGGCTGATTTTAGAAGAAATTCAATCTCTTCAGCATAATATTTCACAGCCCTAAATTTAAACTCTCAGGAATTGGCACAAAGGCTTTAGATACTTAAGGCAAACATTCCAGACACTTTCATGACAAGACTATCAATCAGTGGCATCATTCTGCTGGTAGAATAAGAAACTACTATTCTTATCTTTAAGAAGATTTTATATCATTCATGATTATCGGAGATTCAAACAAGGAGATAATACCTTGAGAAGAAAGAACACACATTAATCAAACAATCCGTAATGTATTGAGGATATCCCTGCTGAGTTTCTGAACTTATTTTTTCCATTGACAATTGCCAAGATTAGAGTTAAAGTGAAATTTTGATTGAAACTAGAAAATCAGCATTAATGAACCCGCAGGATCTGGTCAGATTTAATAGTAGGTGCAAGAAGTTATTTGTGTGGAAATGTTAACATGGTTTTTTCAGTACCGTTACATTTTAAAATCCACTCATTGTTATACAAAAATGCCCTACTTCTCTCGAAACTGTGCAAACATACTAGTCCATTCTACATTACACTGAACAATCAGAATCAGGTTTAACATCACTGGCATATGCTGTGATGTCTGTTAACTTTATGGCAACGGTGCATGATAAACAAATATAGAGAAAAGAACTGAATTACATTAAATATATATGTGTGTCTATTGAACAGTTAAGTTAAAATGAGTAATGCAAAAAAGAAATTTTTAAAACCCATGAAGGTCATGTTCATGGGTTCAATGTCTGTTTAGAAATCAGATGGCAGGGAGGAAGCTGTTCCTGAATCGCTGAATGTGTGCCTTCAGGCTCCTCACTGAAGTTCCTTACTGAAGTCACAGATGTTGTTGTAACTTTCAGCACTTGTTTAACAGCTTGTCATATTTTACCTTTACCTTTCCCACCCACCTGGTTTAATAATCCCAGTGAGAACAACTGGCTGTAACAAAATGCAATTTAAATTTATGAGTGGCAGCCATAATGTTTCATTGATTGTGCTACTTGAAGCAAACTCTGTGCCTTACTTATGTGATCTAATAAGCAAGGATTGCATTCACTCCACTCTTGGAGTGAAGTTCCTCTCTTTTGACTTAATTTACAGAAGGTCAGGATTGAATTAAGATCAGTGCTAAGAATCAAATGAGCTCTGTGAAGATTACAAAGGAGGGGGAAAGATGGTGGAAGAGATCTCTGCACTGTGAGAAATGATGTGCAGAGCTGCCTCTATCTAGGGTGAAAATTTTTTAAAAACCTCACATACAATCAAAGATAGTCTGAAACGAAAACTGTTCGAGCTTGGTCACAACATATCGATGCAGCTATAAAGAAGGCAAGACGGCGGCTAAATTTCATTAGCAATTTGAGAAGATGTGGTTTGATACCTAAAACACTCGAAAACTTCTGCAGATGTACCATGAAGAGCATCATGACTAGTTACATCACCATCTGGTATGTGGTGGGGGCTACTGCATGGGAGCGAAATAAGTTGCAAAAAGTTGTAAAATTAGTCAGCTCCATCATGGGACAATCCTCCACAGTATCCACCACATCTTCAAGGGCAGTGCCTCAGAAAGGCGGCGTCCATTACTAAGGACCCCCATCCCCTAGGACATGCCCTCTTCTCATTGTTACCATCAGGAAAGAGGTACAGAAGTCTGAAGGCATACTCTCAGTGATTCAGGAATAACTTCTTCCCCTCTGTCTTCCAATTTCCAAATAGACATTGAACCCCCATGAACACTACCTCACCACTTTTATTTCAGGTTTTGCATGAGTTATTTTTAACTATTTAAAATATACATATATATACTTACTGTAATTCAGTTTTTTTCCATATTTATCAGATAATACATTGTACTGTTGCTGCAAAATTAACAAATTTCACAACATATGCTGTTGATATTAAACCTGATTCTGATTCTGAGAAGATGCTCGAGACAGGTCAAGACAGCATTTGTGGGATGAAAAATAGTTAAAGGTTCAGATCTGAGACTCCATGTCAGAACAAGAAAAGGCAAGTTAGTTTCCTGTGGAGTAGAAGGTAAGGGCTGGGGTGGGGGGAGGGAGAGACAGGTAAAACCAATGGGATCTCTGTGCCAAGATACATTATTCTTTCTATCTGTACAGTGTGATATTGCTATACTTGCCCAATGAGCCAAGGTAAAATGAATAGACTAAGAAACATTGAAGCAAAGTGATGACAGTCTTGTGCTGCATTTGAAATTAGCCCCAGCCAGAAGCTGGTTTCACGCACATACAGAAATGATGCAGCCTTTGATTTCACCATTCATTCGTACCCTTATTTCCACAACCACAGCAAAATATTACAATTGAATATAGTCATAAGCCCTGCGGCATGCCACAGAGCATTGGGCTTCTCGGCTTCTCGAGCACCTGTATTTACCAATTGTTGTCTTAAAGAGAGTTGTGAGCCTTTGTGCTTTATGTTTAATCTTGTCAAGTTATTTGTGACTGGCATGGGTTTTCTGCCTTCTGTGAGTGTTTAATGGAGACCCCCTTTAAGCACTGATTGCAGAGTGTTTGTGTGGAGAATGATTTGTCTTGTGGTATCTCTCGGTCATGCCATGCATGCTCCTTTGGTGCTTTTATGTATAGCCTCTTGTTTCCTTCCTTAGATGGGCGTCTGCCATTCCTTCGCACCTGGGTTGTTGTTGTTGCCAGCGCTCACCGTGACAGAGTCTGCATTGCTCCGCACTTGGGTTCAGCCATTGCCAGCGCTCACCATAACAGAATACGATACAAATCAAGAAATGATTTTGGCATAGAAAGAGCACATTTGGTCTATCAATCCTTTGCAATAAGTCATCTTCTGCCTGTTCAACCATCTAAGCAAGGAGCCCCTGAGGAAAATTATTTTCTCAAAGATGTTAATAGCGAAGTAATTTCCAAAGTAAAAAATATGATTTAAAACATTAAGCAAAATCATTCAGCTTGGCTCAAAGTTACTCCAGAAAAAAATTTGATACAAATAAGATAATTTTTTCTCGTATTTTTTCCATACTCTGTCTAAGTATAAAGTAATAGAATTATATAAATAAAAGATGTAAATCTCTGCTAGAAGCAGTGATTACCACCATCCAATAATTCCACCTGGGAGTTAAAGGTAGCAGGTGTAATGCTACTATCCGTGGCTACCCTGCAGATAGCTCAGCATTGCGAGCTTCACTCAGATCAACACTTGCAGATTTCCCAAAAGGTCTTCTAAGGCCCAAATGACATCATCTTTCCCCACAACTATCTTTCCAAATCTATAAAAAGCCACTCACACTGATATTGCTTTATTTCAGGTATCATTACTTCAGCAATGTTATCTCATCATTATTATAATTTCAGAAGATTTTTTATTAAAGGGACAGTGCTTCAGAGATTATTATGGTACACTATGATTGCCATTGAAACATCTATATTTAGCATTTTTTGAATCTTTTGGACTGCCAAGAGCTTTTTGACTCAGTGCAAGTGTTTACACTTCTTGAAAAGAGGTAAAGATTCAAGTCCTATTAAACAGAGATTAACACTTCAGTGTTGTTTAGTGAGTGCAAGCCTTTAGATGTGATACTAAACAGAGGCTCCATCTACTGACACAAGTAGAATTCAGGAGCAGGATTCAAAGAACAGAACAATCCTGGTGTTAACATCACAAACACCTCGGTGAACTCGGAGGTCTATCTGTGGGACATTGCTCTGTGCGAAATAGTCAGAGCATTTCCCTAAATTACAGCAGTGTCTAAATATCATTGGCTCTTCGAAAGTTTGAGAAGCACTGACTTATGTACTGGACTGTATCAATTGTTGTTGTTAATGCATTAATATTCGAAGTTGACAGGCAATGATCATAACTAGTCAACATAATTCCATAAGTTATAGGAGCTGAATTAGACTATTTGGCCCAACAAGTCTGCTCCGCCATTTCATAATGGTTGATCCACTTTTCCTGTCAGCCCCAATCTACTGCCTTCTCCCTGTATCCCCCCTTCATGTCTTCACCAATCAAGAAGCTATCAATCTCTGACTTAAGTATACATAAACAGTTGGCCTCCACAGCTGCCTGTGGCAATGAATTCTACAGATTTTCCACTCTCTAGATAAACAAATTCCTCCTCATCTCCATTCTAAATGGATGCTACTCAATTCTGAGGCTGTGTCCTCTGTTCTTAGACTCTCCCAGCATAGGACACATCATCTCCACATCCACTCTATCAAGGCCTATCAACATTCGATAGATTTCAATTAGATCACCCCTCATTCTTCCGAATTCTAGGGAATACAGGGCCAGAGCCATCAAACACTCCTCATTGACAAGCCATTCAATCCTGGAGTCATTTTCGTGAATCTCCCTTGAACCCTCTCCAGTTTCAGCACATCCTTTCTAAGATAAGGGGCCCAAAACCACTCTCAATACTCCAAGTGAGGTCTCACCAGTACTTTATAAAGTCTCAACATTATACCCTTGCTTTTATATTCTTAAAATGAATGCTAACTCTACTTGTCCTGTAATCTCTTTCTCTTCTGTTAACAGAGAGACTGAATTTTGCTGGAAATGAGCTGAGCTGAGCTGGTCAATCAATTAGAAGTTTCATCTGAAATTCATGCTCATCATTACATCATAAACACAAGAGATTCTGCTGATGCTGGAAATCCAGATTATTAAATTAATTAAAGTCTGTCACAAGCCTTGTGGCCCATCAGGCCAGTGCTTATGCCGGTTTCCGTGGTGTGAAGCGACTGAGAGTACGAGACACCCCCTCACATAGGACACCAGTCTATCACGAGGTTAGCCCCCAGCAGTTTTGCCAGTACCCACTCTCAGCTGGGTAGACTGGAGCATTGTGTGGTTAAGCGCCTTGCTCATGCTAAGCCCAGCCGAGGCTCGAACCCACGACCTTCACATTGCTAGTCCAACGCCCTAACCACATGCCACACACTGGAAATCCAGAGCAACACACAAAATGCTGTTGGAACTCAGCAGACCAGGTAGCATCTATGGAGAGGAATGAACTGTTGACGTTTCAGACCGAAACCCTTCATCAGGACTGGAAAGGAAGGAGGAAGTCAGAATGAGAAATTGGATGGGGAGGATAAGGAGTTCAAGAGGCAAGTGATAGGTGAAGCCAGGTGAGGGAAGGGTGGGGGGGGGGGTATCAAGTGAGAATCTGGGAGGTGATATGTGTAAGAGGTAATTGCTGACAAAGATTGAATCTGATAGGGGAGGAGAATGAACTGTGGGAGAAAGGGAAGGAGGAGGGGCACCAAAGGTAGGTGATGGGCTCTTTTCTCACTGCTGCCATCAGTTTGAAGGTACAGTGCCTCAGGTCTTGCACCAACAGGTTCAAGAACAGTTATTACCCCTCAATCATCAGGCTCTTGTACAAAAGGGGATAAGCTATACTCATTTAATGACTCAGATATATAGTTATTTCATGGTCGTTATTTATTGCTATTTATTTATATCTGCATTTGCAGTTTGTTTACAGTTCACAGTTATTGTCTTATAGATTTGCTAAGTATGATCGCGGAAGAAGAATCTCAGGGTTGTACATGGTGACATATATGTACCCTGATAATAAATTTACTTAGAACTTTAAACTTTGGGCAAGTGAGGTGAAGACGTGATTATGTCAGCTGATCGGCATCAATCATCCTTTTTAGTGGCTTGAATTTTCTAAGTGGTTGCACCAGCAGAAATTGCTTGCTAAATTCATGCCTGCACGGTTTAAACACTATTGTCCACTGTTTATGATCCATGGCAAAGTGGGGATACTCCAATGAACAGGTGAAGAGAGAGTCATGATATCCAAGGGGTCATAGGAACTAACTAGGCTGATCATGAGCCAACAGGCCAACAGGCAGGTAATGCTTCAATCAGGAGTGAAACACCTTGGAACACCTTAACATAATGCTCGCATGTGTGCTGATGATCAGTGAGTGCCTTCCAACAACTTAGTCTAGTTATGTTGCTGGATTAATACTGGAGGTATGTAGTTATGGTCCAGAGAAATACATTCATTATACAAAAGAAACAGCCTTTTCAGTTGTCAGATGACCACAACATAAAGGAATTAAAAAAAGAGTTTATCTAGTTTAAAATATTGAGAGAAAGACAAAGGCAAATGAAGACTCTTCATCTGAAGACTCATCTTTCCTCTCCTCCAGTGGCAACTGAATTGCTCTAAATTTACAACATTTTGTTTTATTTCAGATTTTTTTTGGCCATTACAGTGGTCCCCTCTCTTGGTTCCAGCACAGCTTAATTTTCTGCCTCCTTTCCATTTCGATGTTCTACTATTCACTCTTCCACATGCAGATCAGCTTAGATCAGGGGTTCCCAACCTTTTTTTTTTATGCCATGGACCCCAGCTTGGGAACCTCCTGGCATAGACTGACAAGCCATCATGACCATCTCTCCACTGATGCCACCAATATTACCATTGTTTGGTCTTCCTTGATCTCTATTCCCTCATGATATTATTGTTCTTTCTGTTTCACTGCAATTTAAGCTTGCTTTTATTACTCTGATAGAAGATAGAAGACTAGTGGACAGAAACTTTAATTCTGACTCTCTCTCCACATATGCTGCCTGACCTGTTGAGTATTTTCTGCATTTTCTGCTTTGATTTCAAGGGCAATAATCATTGACCAAGATTGCAGCTATAACAAAGGCAAAACCATGGCTATATTTCATTAAGAGTTTGAGGAGATTTATTTTGTTACCTAAACCACTCTAAAACTTCTAAAGATGCAACGTGGAGAGCATTCTGACAGGCTGCATCACCGTCTGGCATGGGGGATGGGGGCTACTGAACAAGATCAAAGTAAGTTGCAGGAAGTTGGAAAAGTAGTCAGCTTCATCATGGGCACTAGCCTCCATAGGGTACCCACCATTAAGGGGATCATTAAGGGTACCCATCACCCAAGACTTGCCCTCTTCTCATTGTTACTATCAGAAAGGAGGCATAGAAGCCTGAAGGCAAATAGTCAGTGATCTACGAACACCTTCTTCCCCTCTGCCATCAAATATCTAAATGGACATTGAACCCATGAGCAGGTTTACAAGTAAATGATGAGTGCAACATAAATGCAAGGAAGGACAAGCCAATGACTGGGTACAAATGCAGAGAGAGCAAAGCAGTAAATAGTACCACAGAGGCAAAATTAAAAAGGGCAAAGAACGTAGGACTGAGGTTGCTGTACTTAAATGCGCATAGCATTTGGAATAAGGTGGACAAACTCATGGCGTGATTACAGATTGGTCAATATATCATTGTGGGTATCACTGAGAGATGGCTGAAAGAAGGCCATAGTTGAGA
Organism: Mobula hypostoma; assembly: GCF_963921235.1. Taxonomy (NCBI): domain Eukaryota; kingdom Metazoa; phylum Chordata; class Chondrichthyes; order Myliobatiformes; family Myliobatidae; genus Mobula; species Mobula hypostoma. The sequence continues at coordinate 30,779,628 of NC_086117.1, forward strand.
GCTTAACATCAAAGGACACACTTTGTATCAAAAGGACAGGTAGGAAAGCATAGGTGGTGGTGTGGCTCTGTTCGTAAGAAATGGAATTACATCTTTAGAAAGAGGTGACATAGGGTCAGAGAATGTTGAATCCTTGTGGGTGGAGTTAAGAAATTGCAAGGGTAAAAAAAAAACATTATGGGAATCATATATAGACCTCCAAATAGTAGGTAAGATGTGGGGTTCAGATTGAAAAGGGAGCTGGAAAAGGCATGTAATAAGGGTAATGACACAATTGTAATGGGGGACTTCACTATGCAAGGGGCCTGGGAAAATCAGGTTGGTATTGGATCGCAAGAGAGGGAATTTGTTGAATGTCTATAAGGTGGCTTTTTAGAGCAGCTTGTGCTTGAGCCTACTCGAGGAAAAGCTATCCTAGATTAGGTGTTGTGTAATAACCCAGATCTTATCAGGGAGCTTAACAAAAAGCAACCCTCAGAAGGCAGTGATGGTAATATGATTGAAGTCATACTGCAATTTGAGAGAGAGAAGCACAACTCACATGTATCAGTATCACAATGGAATAAAGGGAATTACAGAGGCATGAAAGAGGAGCTTTCCCAGGTGGATTGGAGGAGAATACTGACAGGGATGATGACAGAGCAGAGATCGCTGAAGTTTCTGTGAACAGTTCACAAGGCACAGGATAGATATGTCCCACAGAGGAAGTTGTTCTCAAATAGCAGGGGTAGGCAACAATGGCTGACAAAGGAAGTCAGGGACTTCATTAAAGCCAAAGGAAAGGGCAGAGAAGGTAGCAAAACTGAGTGGGAAGTTGAATGATTGGGAGCATTTAAAATCCAACAAAAAGCAACTAAAAAGCTATAAGAAGGGAAAAGATAAAATATAAGGGGCAGACTAGCCAATAATATAAAGCAGGATACCAAAAAGTATTTTCAGTTATATAAAGTATAAAGGGGAGATGAGAGTTGATATTGGACCACTGGAATACAATGCTGGTGAGTTAATAATGAAATAGCAAATGAACTTTATGAATACTTTGCATCTGTAAAGCGTTGTAAGGTTTCACTGCAAATGTAATGATTTTTTTGTAATGTTCACTGCTGCAGTAACGGTTTCTCTGTAGCAGCAATGTTTGCGTTAAGGCTGGAGATAACAGGACTGTGGATGCATGTTAGCCAATCAGGATTTTGTTGCCCTGTCTTGTGATTCTGGAAGCGGTTAGTTTTGCGGGCTTTTGTCAGAGGGAGAGAGAGAGATGAAGAGAGAAGATGCGAATGGAGAGATTTGGTAGATCGCCAGACGGGGTGAACTCAGAACGGGGGTCCGAAGGATGGCGACGCTCGAGGAGACTGATGGTGGAAGAAGGACTACTGAGGGAGCTCCAACTTTGTGCACAGACTGCTTATTATTAAATCTTATGATTTGGGCCCTTTTTCTTTTATATGTTGTTTCTCTACTAACCATATAGTCAAAGTAAGAGTTATAAAGCTTAATCGGTTAATCACAGTTTGTGTACTGTTTGTTATTTCAGGGCACTGATTCGCGCAGCATCCACCCAAATGAGATTTCTTAAGATTGGCCAGGCAGGGGGTTATCACCCCCTATATTAAGCCGCTAGGCGGAGCAAGTATTACACGTCTGTCTTCACTGTGGAAGACACTAGCAAGTGTGCCAGAGGTCCATGAGTGTCAGGGAGCAGGTCTGAGTGCCTTTGCTATTACAAAGGAAAAAGTGCGAGGCAAACTCAAAGGTCTTCAGGTGGTTAAGTCACCTGGGCCAGATGGCCTACATCCCAGAATCCTGAGCAAGGCTACTGAAGAGAGAACAGATGCATAGGTCATGACTTTTCAAGAACCACATGATTCTGGCATAGTCCTGGAGGACTGGAAGATTGCAACTCCACTCCACTCTTCAAGAAGGGAGAAAAGCAAAAGAAAGGAAATTATAGACCAGTTAGCTGAACTTCAGTAGTTGGGAAAGTGTTGGAGACCATTTATAAGGATGAGGTTTCAATGTACTTGGAGACTAATGATATAATAAGCCAAAGTCAGCATGGTTTCTGTAAAGGGAGATCTTCCCTGACAAATCTGATAGAGTTCGTCAAGGAAGGAACAAGTAGGGTGGCCAATGCAGAGGCAGTGAATGTCATTTACTTGGATTTTCAGACGGCGTTTGATAAGTTGCCACACATGAGGCTGCTTAATGAGATAAAATCCCATGGCGTTACAGGAAAGACACTGGAATGGATAGAGGAATGGTAGAGGAGGTAGCGAGTGGGAATAAAAGGGGCCTTTTCTGGTTGGATGCTGGTGACCGGTGGTGTTCCTCAGGGGTCAGTAATGCTTTTCACATTGTTTGTCAATGACTTAGATGATGAATTTGATGGCTTGTGCTCAAGTTTGCGGATGATGCGAAGATGGGTGGAGGGGTAGGTAGTGCTGGGGAAGTAATGTGATTGCAGCAGGACTTCGGCAGATTGGAAGAACAGGCGAAAAGGTGGCAGATGGAATGCAGTGTTGGGAAATGTATGATAATTCATTGTGGTAAAAGGAAAAATAGTGCAGACTATTATCTAAAGGGGAGAAGGTTCAAACTTCAGAAGTGCAGGGGAACTTAGGAGACCTCAAGCAAGACTCCCAGTAGGTTAATTTACAGGATAAGTTTGTGGTAAAGAAGGCAAATGCAATGTTGGCAATTATTTCAAGGGTAATAGAATATAAAAGCAAGGAGATAATGCTGAGCCTTTAAAAGACACTAGTCAGGCCGCACTCGGAGTACTGTCAAACAGTTTTGGGCCCCATATCTCAGAAAGGATGTGTTGTCACTGGAGAGAGTACAGAGGAGGTTAATAAGGGTGATTTTGGGACTGAAGGGACAAACATAGGAGGAGTGTCTGGCAGCTTTGGGCCTGTACTCACTGGAATTTAAGAGAATGTAGAGGGATGTCATTAAAACCTATCGAATGTTGAAAGGTAGATATGGCGAGGATGTTTCCTATGGTAGGGGTATCCCGAACCAGAGGGCACAGCCTTAAAACTCAGGGGCAACCCTTTAGAACAGAGGCAAGGAGGAGATTTTTTAGCCAGAGGCACTAGTCTTAGCGTGCATGCGCCAGTCGTGCATGCAGCCTGGTACAGCCATTCCGATCTATTCTTACTTTCTTCTTCTTACTTTTTAACTTAAATTATTTTTTGTATTTTTTTTCTCACGGTAACACATCGAAGCTGCACCCTCTCTTACATGCTGGTAGAAAGAGTTTTATTTGGGTTTTTTTTTTAGTGCTGGAAATGGTTACATCCCGACATGCGGGACAGCAGCAAGGTCGCATTGTGTATTCCAGGGACCAGCTAATGCTGGCCGGTTTAGCGAGCAGAGCGGCGGACACCCCTGCTGAAATCCGGAGGAAAACACACAGGGGATGCAGAGGGGGATCACAAAGTCGAGGAAAGAGGACTGGGTCGAGACAACAGAGACTTATGGAGAAGAGGATTTCGGTGGGTAATACCGTTCCACCTGACCGGAAGTGTACTGAGAGCGGTAAGTGTAAAGGAGTTGGGTGCTTACTGATCTGGTTAACAACAGATGGTGCAATCGGGTCATATGACGATCGAGGAACGTGTTTGTAGACCGGATATTGAACTTTTTACTGTTGGACTTCGGCCACATTCCACCGTGATACAACACTTGGCGGCACGGGAGTTCATTTCTGCCTGTGGCCATCGAATGTGCAGCTCCTCCCGTGGAGGGTCAGACACTCTGAGCCAATAGACTGGTCCTGGACTTATTTTCCATCTGACATAGTTTGCATTTTGTTATTTGATTGTTTGTGGTTTTTGTATTGCTATATTTACGCTCTATTCTTGGTTGGTGCGGCTGTAACGAAACCAAATTTCCCTCAGGATTAATAAAGTATTTCTATCTATCTATCTATCTAAATTGATGGAATTCTCTGCCACAGTCTGCAGTGGAGGCCAAGTCCATGTGTATATTTAAGGTGGAAGTTGATAGTTTCAGTCAGGGGATCAAAGGATATGGTGAGAAGGCAGGTGTATGGGGTTGACTGGGATCTGGGATCAACCATGGTGGAACGGCGGAGCAGACTCTATCAGCTGAGTGGCCTTATTCTGCTCCTATGTCTGATGGACTTATGGTCTTATTTTGTACTCCCATGGTTTCCTTTGAATCAGTTTAATCTTTCATAGAGACAAAACATAACAGTAGAGCACATTCCCACAAGGGGACACAAAGCAGAATAATTTAAATGAGAAGCAGGCAGAATATTTCAAGGTGAGAGGGGGGAAAAGATGCATAAGTAAGTTTGCAGTGATTACTTCCAGCGCTTGGGTAATTTTCTAGTGGTTATGTTACAAACTACTGTGTTTGGGTCCTGCTTGCAGTATATTTAACAGTAATTGGGAACAATGGTAGTTACATTGCGGTTTTAACCTTGGAAGGATTTTATCCTGTTCTATTGATTGCTCAATGTTTTATTCTAAAGTTTGAAAATCTATGAAGAACACTTGAATAAACTACACCCACTTTAAGTGTCTTATAGTGTACTGGTGCTTTTTAAAAACCAAGTGAGCACAAATACTTGGGAATGTTACTATTAATGTTCTACATATTTTACCACTTGGATGTCACTGGAGTGATTATGTTTCATCCAAGTATGGCAGAGCTGTGGTTAAGTCATTGGAAGCATGAATCCCACCACGGCAACTAAGGAATTCAAATTCAAGTAATTAAATAAATCTGGATTTTTAAACAAAAAAAAGAGACACTGTCTCGGCAATGGCAACTGTAAAATTTCCCACTCATTTTCTTATCCGGTCTGGCTCCAGATCTATCAAATATACTGGCTGATCTAATTTAAGGGCAACCAGGATGTACAATAAATACTGGCATCTTCAGCTGCATTCGTATCCTGTCAATCAAGTAAGAGTAGAAAGATCCAACTTGCTTCTAAACCATTTTCAGTGGAACCTAAAAATTCTTTAGCCACCCAGGACAAATAGAAAAAAAATTGCTGTCCTTCCAAACCTTCAAAGTATGTGTGTATACATTATACAACCTTGAGATTTGTCTCATTATAGGCAGCCTCAAAACAAAGAAACCCCAAATAATATTCGTCAGCAAAGAAACTCCAATAATATTTGCTAAAAAAAGGCAGTATAAAAGATTAAATAAAACAGGAATTATGAGACCAATTAGAGATAAATTTTTAATTATTAAAGAATGTTTGTCAGTGTTATTTTAAGGGCAATTACTTAAAACATTTTATTGTGCAATTTTATGAGATGTCATTCATTGTATAAAAGATTTACTTTTTTATCAGTTTGGAAAATTAAAACCACGTAATTGCACAATGTATTAACTTGGCAGAGTTGAACTATGTCTCTGTAAAGTAATAATGTCCATCTGACATTCAGCAGCACAAGGTCAGGTCACACTCTGCGTCCAGTTGTCGATGAAGTAAAGATGCAGCCAATGGTAACATATTTCTTTTTTTCTTTAAGTATGACTCAGTACTTAAGTAGTTGTAGCAATATTGATGTGCATTGATAAAGTTATAGTCAAAGAAACTTATTGAATTAAACAGGCCCCTCGGCCCACCGAATCGATGCCAAATATCAAACACCACCAGAACATAAACACCATCTTCAATCCATTTTATACTTCACCACATTCCCACCACACTCTCCTCTTTCCAAAGCTCCTTCCATTGAATTACACTGACAAACGAGGGTATTTACCGAGTTCAATCTACCAACCAGCATGTCCGCTAATATTTACGACTTGGAACATAACCAGAGCACCCAGAGGAAAGCCGTGTCATCACAGGGAGAGCATGCAAGCCACACAGGCTGCACCCAAGTCAGGAGTGAACCCGGATCGATGGAGCCGTGTGCAGCGGCTCCACTAGCTGTGCCATTATGTCATTCCTCAGTAGTCATTAGTACCACTGGATTGCTGTGGAACAGCCAAAGTCAGAGGCTAATGTGCTTTATACAACGAAAAACATTACATCAGGTGACGTTCAGCTGTCTATTCCTTTAAAGTTTACAATCTCAAATTGTTGTTAGCCGAACACTGCTTTAATAAAGGGATTAATTAAGTTCAAGTTTATTGTCATTCAAACTTATACATTTATTCGGCCAAACCAAACAATATTTCTCTGGTGTAAGGTGCACAACACAGTAGCTACAACTGACACACACCACATAAAGTAATTTTACCACAAATAAATTAAATTAACAAAAGATTGACATTTAGCGTAAGGCGCATTTACATCACAAGTTAAAAAGTAAACAGTATGATGCTACTGGTGGTTCATCTTGATGGCAAGGAGTCCAGTAGTCTCATGGCCTGGGGGAAGAAACTGTTTCCCATCTTAACTAACAGTTCTTTTCCTAATGCTATGGTATCTCCCCCCCCTGATGGTAGGGGATCCAAGAGACTGTGGGAAGGATGGAAGGTATCCTCAATAATACTCTTGATAAATATCCCAGATGGGTGGAAGAGAGACCCCGATAATCCTCTCAGCAGTCCTCTTAATCCTTTGAAGGTCTTGTGCGGTCAAACGCCTTGCAATTTCCGAACAGACATTGGTCAGGACACTCTCAATAGTGCTCTTTTAAAACTCGTTAGGTGGGGGGGGGGGTCACCCACTCTCTCACCTCAATCTCCTCTGGAAGTGGAAGTGCTGCTACGCATTCTTGAGTAAAAAAGTGATGCTGAGGGACCAAATGAGATTGTCCCTTACGTCAACCAAGCCCTGCCTATCCAGTCTATTCTCAAAACTGAAACATTGCAACCTCGACAACATCCTGATGACTCCCTCTACTCCCTCTTCCTTGCAATCACATCCTTTCAGTGGAATGGTGACCAGAATTACACACAATATTCCAGCTGTGAATTAACCAATGCTTTATAAAGTTGAACTTACACATTGTAAACGATATTATATTATAATGGAATATAAATACTCTTTGCAGTCTGATAAGATCAATGATCCCACATAAACACGAGAAAGTCTGTAGATGCTGGAAATCCAAAGCAACCCACACAAAATGCTGGAAGAACTCAGCAGGTCAGGCAACATCTATAGAAATGAATAGATAGTCGTTGTTTCGGGTTGAGAACCTTCTTCAGGACTGAAAAGGAAGGGCCAATATGCCAAAATAAAATGGTAGGGGGAGGGGAAGGAGGCTAGCTGGAAGGTGATAGGTGAAGCCAGATGGCTGGGAAAGACAAGGTCTAGAGAAGAAAGAATCTGACAGGAGAGGAAGATAGACCAAAGGAGAAATGGAAGGAGGGGGCACCCAGGCAGAAGCAATACATAGGTGAGAAGAGGTAAAAGAGTAGGGAATTGAGCGGGCGCGGGGGGGGGGTGGATTTTGTTTACCAGAAGGAGAAATTGATATTCATGCCATCAGTTTGAAAGCTACCTAGGCGGTGTTCCTTCTCCACGCTGAGGGTGGTCTTATCTTGCAGCCAGAGAAGGCCATGGACAGATACGCGGAATGGGAATGGAAATCGGAATTAAAATGTTTGGCCATTGGGAAGTCCTGCTAGTGGCGGATGGTGCAGAGGTGCTTGATGCATGTTATTCCACATGCCTTCTTCACTACTCTCTCTACCTGTGCTGCCTCCTTCAGGGAGCTTCAAATGCATACACTGAGTCCCTTCGTTCCTCAATGTTCCTTCAGTGCCAACTATTCTCTTATTCAGTGCATGTTTCATCAACCCACCCTCATACTACTTCAGCTGCCATGTGGCTGCAGATTTACAAATGGACTGAGAAAATGTGGAACATCATTAAGTAGCAAATCTACGGGAGATAAATTAGATGGATGAATATCCCAATGTGTGCAGACTGCAGGGAGAACATATGTAGTATTGCCCAAGGGAATCCAGAGTTGGCAAAAACATAATGATGTGTTGTAGAATATCACTGTGCAGCATTTCTGCAGCTCATCAGATGGAGCGTAATGATATCTATGCATGATCTCACCGATGAGTAAGTCCCACTGTGCATGAATCATTTTCTGCAAATAGGAACTTATTTGATTGTGTTTGCTTACAAGGCAATTGCAGATACAAGTGCGATTTTAGTCGAAGGAAAGTTCTATGCACTACAGTCTGACTAATATTGTTTTATTATGAAATGCTCCTTTGATCTTGTTCTGTTTTACATGGGAAAAAAAACTGAATATAAATCTTGCTTCCATTTACATTGCAATAGAAAAGATTTAGTCACGGTATTTGTACCAAGATATATCTCCCTCTTATTTGGCATAGTTTCATCTGCAGATTTTCTTGCAAGTGGATTCAATCAGGTAAGTGAAAGACTAATTGAGATCAAATTAGCAGTTCAGTCTGCTTTAAATTATATCCCCAAGGTTGTGTGGAGACTATTTCTGCATGCATGTTTATCTGGTTTCTTATATTTTACTAAACAGGCACAAAGATAAACCAGGCAATACAGCATTCACAGGTGCACGATGACCCTGACTTTTTAATGTCAATGGGGAAAAGATATTTAAGAAACACTTGGCTGTTGTTCTGAATGGATGAGAAAAGAGAGGGTGGATTAATCTTCCTTGATCACACTGATCTCATTTTATTTGTTAATTATAACTACATTTTATAATTATCAGATTTCAATCAGGAAGTATTGATGTCATCCAGCTAAGGAGGAATAATACATGTATTTGTTAGAAGGTAGTTTCATCGCTGTAAGTTTCTTTCTTAAATATTTTTGCTCTTTTCTTTTGTCCATTTCCTTCAATATATAGTAAAATCTAAAAGAAAAGGTTACCAAGATTACCTTACAAAATAAGCAATGCAATCTCCTAACTTCACAAAGGAATATTACCAGCCATTGAATTTACTTCAATAGCTGTACTTGTCATTACAAGTACAAGTACTTGTCATGTACATGGGATACAGGTCATTACAGACTTCAAATCACCTAATACTGTGCCTCCTTCCAGCTCTGCTTCCCTCCCTGATGAGCTCAATTACTTCTATGCTTGCTTTGACCGAGAGAACAAGGAGGTCACCCTCAAAGCGGATCTCCCACCTGGTGAACTGCCTCTCTCACTTTCCACCTCCGATGTTTGCGCCACCCTGAGCAGGGTGAATGTACGGAAGGCAGCTGGTCCAGATGGAATACCTGGCTGTGTGCTCAAAGACTGTGCAGGGCAGTTGGCCGGGGTCTTCACGGGCTTTTCAATCTGTCCCTGGCCCAGGCGGTTGTCCCCACAAGCTTCAAGGTCGCCACCATTGTGCCAGTGCTGAAGAATTCCACTGCCACGGGCCTGAATGACTTCCGCCCAGTTGCACTCACTCCCATCATTGCAAAGTGTTTTGAGAGACTGGTTCTATCACATCTGAAATCCTGTCTGCCCACTACCCTAGACCCCCATCAATTTGCCTATTGCACCAACAGGTCCACAGAGGACGCCATCTCCACGGCACTTCACTCTGCTCTGACCCACCTGGACAGCCCCAACTCTTATGTCAGAATGCTGTTCATTGACATTAGTTCGGCATTCAATACTGTGATCCCCTCCAAGCTGATCGCCATATTTCACCAGCTTGGTATCAGCTCATCCCTCTGCAATTGGACCTTGGACTTTCTGATTAACGGACCCAATCAGTTAAGTTAGACAACCTCTCCTCCTCCACTCTCACCCTGAACACCGGCGTGCCTCAAGGCTGTGTGCTGAGCCCTCTTCTGTACTCCCTTTTCATTTTTTACCTATGACTGCGTTCCTGTACATGGTTCTAACTCCATAATCAAGTTTGCAGATGACACCACGGTGGTTGGCCTAATCAGAGGGGATGACGATATGGCCTACAGGGACGAGGTCCAGCACCTGGCCGCGTGGTGTGCCAACAACAATCTGGCCATTAACACCCAGAAGACCAAGGAGATCATTGTGGACTTCAGGCATGCTAGGAGCCACACTCACATCCCCATCCACATCAACGGAACTGTAGTGGAGCGTGTATCAAGTTTCAAATTCCTTGGTGTCCACATTTCCGAGGATCTCACCTGGTTCCTGAACTCCTCCATCCTGACCTTTATTTCCTGTGGAGCATCAAGAAAGCTCACTTCTGTCCCAGGATACTGACGAACTTTTACCGCTGTACCATTGAGAGCATACTCACCAACTGCATCTCAGTGTGGTATGGCAATTGTCCCGTATTGGACCGCAAAGCACTCCAGCGGGTGGTGAAAACTGCCAAGCGGATTATCGGCACACAATTGCCCACCATTGAGAACATCTACCATAAATGCTGCCTGGGCAGGGCGAAAAGCATTATCAAGGATGCATCTCACCCTAACCATGGACTTTATACTTTCCTCATATCCAGTAGGTGCTACAGGAGTCTCCGCTCCTGCACCAGCAGGCACAGGAAGAGCTTCTTCCCTGAGTCTGTGACCATGCTGATCCTCACATCACAGCGCTATGCAATATTGCACCCATATTGTACTGTCTTAGTACTTTTATATTTGTGTGCTGTTTATTCGCAGTTATTTTGTAAATAACAGTATTCTTTGCATTTCTGATTCGATGCTAACTGCATTTCATTAGCTTTGTATCTGTACTCGCACAATGACAATAAAGTTGAAACTAATCTAATCTAATTGAATCTAATCTAAATTATAGCCAAATAGAAACAAACCGCCCACAAAATCTCATGGTTCTATTGATTCAAGATTGTTTAATGTCAGCTCCAGTGAAAATGAGAATTAAATAATTGTTACTCCAGATCTGATCCAGCACGAGATACACAATAAAGAATACAATAATTTAAAAAACGCAATAAATATATATACATAATATAGTTTATACACATAGATTGATTGTATGTCCATAAAGTGATGCTAGTCTGTACATAAGGTAACTGACAGGAAACAGTAAAGTAGTGAGTGGAGATATTGATCAGCTTTCCTGTTTGGAGAAAGTTACTGTTTTTCAGTCTGGTGGTCCTGTTGTGGATGCTGCGTAGCCTCTTCCCTGATGAGAGTGGGACAAACAGTCTATGAGCAGGATGAGTGGGATCCTTGATGATATTACTGGCCCTTTTCTGGTACTTTTCTGTACATATGTCCCTGATGGTGGACAGGCCAGTGTTGCCAGTGATACGTTGGGCAGTTTAGACTACCTGTTTCGTACCAAGCAGATAAGCAGCTTGTCAGAATGCTCTCTGCTGTGCATCTACAGGATGACGTCAGCATAGATGTGCAAAGTTCAACTCTCCTCAGCCTCCTCAGAAAGTAGAGACTGTGTAAGGATGTGTTCTGGGACCTTGGGAGGTTGTGTGTGATGTGCACTCCCAAGAGTTTGAAACTGCTTGCTGTTTCCACCACTGTGCCACCGATGTAAAGGGAGGTTCCCAGTTCTCTTGAAAGCAATAACTATCCCCTTTGACTTGTTGACAACAAAGAAGAGGTTATTTGCCTGACACCAGGCCTTGAGCTTTTCAAGTTCAAGTTTAATTGTCATTCAAACATCCATGAATATCCATGAATACAACCAAATGAAACAATGTAACTCCGGGGCCAAATGGCAATACACAGTACCACAGTCACACACAGCACAGCAAAAGACACATATCACACATATAGGAAAGCAAGCACATATTAGTAAAATACAGTCACACAAAAAAGATATGGTCCAAGACCCTGAGTGCATGAATGTTGCAGAAACCTGCAGCTGACCTCAAAGTTCAAAGTACATATATGTCACCATATAGAACCCTGAGATTCATTTTATAGTGGGCATACTCAATAAATCCATTGAATAATAACTATAATTGAATCAATGAAAGACCGCACCAACTTGGGTGCTCAACCAGTGTGCAAAAGACAACAAACTGTGCAAATATGAAAATAAAGAACTAACAGATAAGTAGATAGATAGATAGATACTTTATTGATCCCAAAGGAATTTACAGTGTTACAGTGGCACGACAAATGCACAGATATCCAAATATACAAATATTAGAAGAGAAGTAGAAAAAATATTTTAAAAAAGTTACCTCAAGCAGTCTACAGGTGGGAGTCATCACTTTCCCAGCTATAGGTTGACTCATTATAGAGCCTTATAGCCTCATATAGCACATTTTAGAGCAGGGCAGTTGTCTTCGTCTATCACTAAACATGCATCTCTGTTCAGCCAATGTGATGTGCAGAAGGTGAGAAACATTATCCAGAAGTGCCAGGATTTTTCTTTGGATCTTTTGTTCTACAACCGCCTCCAGTGCGTCCAGTTTGACTTCTGTAACAGAGCCAGCCTTTCTAATCCGTTAATTGAGCCTTTTGGCATCACCCACATTAATACCATTGCCCCAGCACAGCACTGCACAGAAGCTGTTACTGGCGACAACAGACTGGTAGAGCATGTGATGAGAAGGCCTGCATACTCCAAAATACCTCAGGCTCCTCAGGAAGTAGAAGCAACTCTGGCCTTTCTTGTACACAGCCTCTGTGTTGGCGCTCCACTCAACTCTGTCATCCATGTGCACCCCCAGGTACTTGTTGGTCCTCACTACATCCACGTCCTCAGAGTCAATAGTAATGGGGAGCAGTGCAGGCTTAGTTTTCCTAAAGCCCATCACCATCTCCTTTGTCTTACTGATGTTGAGCTGCAGATAAATAAGCAATAAATATCAAGGACATGAGATGAAGAGTCCTTGAAAGTGAGTCCACTGGTTGTGGGAATATTTCAATGATGGGACAAGTGAAGTTGAGTGAAGTTATCCCTTGATTCAAGAATCTGATGGTTGAGAAGTAATAACTGTTCCTGAATCTGGTGGTGTAAGTCTTGAGGCTCCTGTACATTCTTCTTGATGGCAGCAGTGAGAAGAGAGCGTGTTCTAGGTGGTGAAGGTTCTTGATGATGAATGCTGCTTTCCTGCAACAGCGTTTTGTGTAGATGTGCTCAATGGTGGGGAGGGCTTTATCCACGATGGACAAGGCTGTATCCATACTTTTTGTAGGATTTTCCATTCAAGGGCTTTAGTGTTTCCATACCAGGCTGCAATACAGCCAGTTCAACGCAGAGACGAGTTAACTTCGCCAAGCAGCAAGCTGAGCACTGGCCTGTCCCTTGCCTCCAGCCCTGACACCTTGACCTTTTCAATCTGAACCAACGTGTGTATCTGCCAGACCTCGGCTCGTTCCCCACTCGTAGAACCAGGACCCGCTGACTTGACTCTGACTCGCCTCGGTTCAGTTTTGTACACCAGAATATAGGTTCCAATTTACAAGCTTACTTCCTGTAATCAGCAACCTATTTTTATAAGCATTTTCTGAACCTCTAACAAAAAGTAAGGAAGCATGGGATCCAAGGGGACATTGCTTTGTGGATCCAGAACTGGTTTGCCCACATAAGGCAAAGAGTGGTTGTAGATGAGTCATATTCTGCATGGAGGTCAGTGACAGTGTTGTGCCTCAGGGATCTGTTCTGGGACCCCTACTCTTTGTGATTTCTATAAATGACCCGGATGAGGAAGTGGAGGGATGGGTTAGTAAATTTGCTTATGCCACAAAGGTTGGGGGTGCTGTGGATAGTGTGGAGGGCTGTCAGAGGTTACAGCGGGACATTGACAGGATGCAAAACTGGGCTGAAAAGTAGCAGATGAAGTTCAACCCAGATAAGTGTTACGTGGTTCATTTTGGTAGGTCAAATTTTTTTAGGCATCCGTTAGTCTCGTGAGACCATGGATTTGCCCCTTGGAAGGTTTCCAGGGCGCAGGGCTGGGCAAAGTTGTATGGAAGACCGGCAACTGCCCATGCTGCAAGTTTCCCCTCTCCACGCCACTGATGTTGTCCAAGGGAAGGGCATTAGGACCCATAGAGCTTGGCACCGGTGTTGTTGCAGAGCAATGTGTGGTTAAGTGCCTTGCTCAAGGACACAACATGCTGCCTCAGCCAAGGCTCGAACTAGCAACCTTCAGATCAGTAGGCGAATGCCCTAACCACTTGGCCACATGCCAAATATGATAGCAGAACATAGTATTAATGGTAGGACTCTTGGCAGTGTGGAGGATCAGAGGGATCTTGGGGTCCGAGTCCATTGGACACTCAAAGCTGCTGCACAGGTGACTCTATGGTTAAGAAGGCATACGGTGCATTGGCCTTCATCAATCATGGGACTGAGTTTAAGAGCCGAGAGGTAATGTTGCAGCTACATAGGACTCTGGTCAGACCCCACTTGGAGTATTGTGCTCAGTTCTGGTCACCTCCCTACAGGAAGGATGTGGAAACCATAGAAAGGGTGCTGAGGTGACTTACAAGGATGTTGCCTCGATTGGGGAGCATGCCTCATGAGAATAGGTTGAGTGAACTCGGCCTTTTCTCCTTGGAGCGACGGAGGATGAGACCTGATAGAGGTGTACAAGATGATGAGAGGCATTGATCGTGTGAATTTTTTTTTGTTGCCTTTAAACTCATGAGAGAGCATGGGCCATCAACTTTTTGCTGCTTATGTTTCTGTAGCAGGCAATTTCATTTTTACAAGGTCAAGTTGCTAGCTTGACACTCAATCCAGCACAGATGGAAAGCGTGCACGGGAGCCGGCTGGATTCGACCTTGGGACCTTCCGCCCCAAAGTCCAGCGCTGTTGCCACTACACCACCAGCCGGCGAGATTCTGTGGATAGTCAGAGGCTTTTTCCCAGGGCTGAAATGGCTAGCACAAGAGGGCACAGTTTTAAGGTGCTTGGAAGTAGGTACAGAGGAGATGTCAGAGGTAAGTTTTTTCAATCAGAGAGTGGTGAGTGCATGGAATGGGCTGCCGGTGACGGTGGTGGAGGCAGATACGATAGGGTCTTTTAAGAGACTCCTGGATAGGTACATGGGACAGAAAAATGGAGGGCTATGGATAACCCTCAGTGATTTCTAAGGTAAGGATATGTTTGGCACAGCTTTGTGGGCCGAAGGGCCTGTATTGTGCTGTAGGTTTTCTATGTTTCTATGCTCCTAAAGGTTTGAAGGTGCTGAATTCACACACTCATCACATTCACAATTGTATTGCTTTGATGTATTGATATTTAACTTGTCATGTCTGGAAACGGCCCCAGGGCAGAAGCCCATTGAAAACAATGGGTTCCTTCCACAGCCTAACTGGGATATCCCATATAAATATCTTGAACAAATAAATGGATAAAATGTAACTTGTATTGGCACTCAGGCCTAATTGCCAAATACTCACCACAGTTTTATTTGGCTACAACTCTTAAATGGCCTGCACAGTGAATTCTCCTGGCTATAGGGAAACCACACTATTCCGTCAGATTTGAATGCTGAAGCTGAATTTCCATCAGTTTGAGTTGCAAACCTACTAACGTATACCTCAAGTGATTTAGTTAACATCCTGTAACCTACACAATTAGCATGAGGTAAAAGTAAACCCATTCACACTCTCAATCAGGAATCAGAATCAGGTTTAATATTACCAGCATATGTTGTGAACCTTGATAACTTTACAGTAGCGTTGCAATGAAATACATGATAAATACAGAGAGAAAAAAACTGAATTACAGTAGTAATAATGTCTATTAAATAACAGACAATAAAAAAGTAGTGAAGTTCAATGTCCATTCAGCAATCAGATGGCAGAAGGAAAGAAGCTGTCCTGAATGACTGTGTGCCTTCAGGCTTCTTTACCTCCTTCCCGACGGTAACAATGAGAAGGGGGCATTTCCTGGGGTGGTGGAGGGTCCTTATGTGGACACCACCTTCTTAAGGCACCATTCCTGGAAGATGTCTTGGATATTACAGTGGATAGTGCCCATGATGGAGCTGACTAACTTTACGAATTTCTGCAACTTATTTTGATCTTGTGCAGTAGTCCCTCATATGAGATGGTGATGTAGCCAGTCAGAATGCTGTCCATGGTACATTCTTAGGAGTTTTTGAGTATTTTAGTTGATATACCACATCTGCTCAAACTCTTAATGAGATATAGCTGCTGCCTTGCCTTTTTTTAGCTGCATTAATATGTTGCGTCCAGCTTAGGTCCTCAGAGATACCAACCCCCAGAATCTTGAAGTTGCTCACTCTCTCCACTTCTGATCCCTCTATGAGGATTGATTTTTGTTCCCTCGACTTACCCTTTCTGAAGTACACAATCAGCTCTTTGGACTTGCTGACGTTAAGTGCAAGTCCAAAGAGCTGATTGTGGACTTCAGAAAGGGTGACATTGAGTGGAAGGTTTTTGCTACGACACCACTCAACTAACTGGTATATCTCACTCCTGTACGCCCTTTTATTACCATCTGAAATTCTGACAACGATAGTTGTGTCATCAGCAAGTTTACAGATGGCATTTGAGCTGTGTCTAGCCACACAGTCATGGGTGTAGAGAGCAGAACAATGGGCTCAGCACACATTCCTATGGTTCATCAGTGCTGATTGTCAGCGAGGTGAAGATGTTACCTCCAATCCACACAGATTGTGGTCTTCTGTTTAGGAACTCCAAGATCCAGTTGCAGATGGAAGTACAGAGGCCTAGGTTCTATAGCTCTTCAGTCAGGACTACAGGAATGATGCTGTTAGGTGCTGAGCTATTGTAAATAAACAGTATCCTGATATAGGTACTGTATCTGCATTTTCCAGGTGATGCAAAGTTGTGTGCAGAGCCGTTGAGATTGTGTATGCTATAGACCTATTGTGGCGATAGGCAAACTGCAGATAGAAATCAATACCATATTTCCATGTGGGCCTCAAGCCTTAAAAATGGCCCAAGTCCTTTACAACTGAAGGATATGAAAGAATGGTTATTTCTTGCAGCAAGATCCAATTTTTCTTTTGATTCTTTCTGTATCTCTCCTCATTTTTAACAAAACTACAGACTGTTCCAGACTTGTGTCAAATATAAGGCAGTGTAACATCCTGATATGAAGTAGAAAGGAAATTGATAAAATCTAATTTTTTGAAAGGACAACTGGAACTTCTTTTAATGAAATTCAATCGGACTGCCAGGCTTGGATAAGAAATTACCAAAATTTCAGGGGCTTGGTGTCTGCATCCTATGTGATTTTCACACATTACAATCAGCAGGCTGTGGAGAGCATCTGACAAAGTGAGGTCATGTTGTTTCACACCGCTTACTCTGGTTGAACCATCATGAAACTACCTTAGTTAATTTTATGTTTGAAGTACAAAACTTTCACAATTCAAGTCAGAAAAATAAATGTGGATTTACAAAGCTCTTTAGGCAGGAATGTGTAAAACTACTTGATAGACGAACTAACTTTTTGAGGTTCTGTTACTGCTGTAAAGTAAGAACATGCAACAATAACTTTGCGTATCATGGTTCCTCAGACAATAATAAAGATGATAATTTTTGTATCAACTTTCTTTCAGCAATCTTGCAGCTGTCAGCGGTCTAAATTAATTCAATGGTTTCAGAGTATCAGCTATTCCAGTTTTGTGTTCGATGTCTCCAGAATTCAGGCTTTTTTTCCTTTCCATTTCTGGCCTTTCAGACATCATCAGTCTTGTCCTGAACATAACTCATCCAGACATGCCTTTCCCACTTCTCCTTCAGCTGGCTCCTCTACACCTCGTACCATTCAATCACTGCTGGCCTTCGCTCAGATCAGTCTGTTCACCAAACTCTCTTCCGATCCCCGAGCAACACATAAAATGCTGGAGGAACTCAGCAGGCCAGGCAGCATCTAGATTTCAATGTTCAAAGTACAATTTATTCTCAAAGAATGTATAAATTACACTCCTTGAGATCTGTTTTGCTTACAGGTAGCCACAAAGCAAGAAATCCAAAGAACCCAATTTAAAAAAAAGACCAAAACCACTGTGCAGAGAAAGAGAGAAAAATAAACACAACCATGCAACCAATAGTAGTAAGCAACAGCACTCTGAACCAGATTGTGAGTTCTTCGATCTGCTCCCTGTAGCAGCCAGAGTAGGTCCAAGCCTCAGTCTCAGTGGCACAGCATCCAGAGCAGTTCACTGCCAAGAGATGAATGAACATCAGAGGAAAGCGAGCGAAATCAGCCCGACCCTTGCCTCCGGACCCGACACTCAAGCTTTCCAGTCTACCTTGACCAGTGTTTAAATTGTCCAAGCATCGGGTAGTGCCTCACTTATGGACCCAGACACCGGCATCACAATAAGCTCAGGCCGTTCTCAATCTTACCAAATCAGCTCAGCACTTGGAGTGATCCAGCCCTACACCCGGACTGGGTGGACAGGCATCAAAACTCGTCCGTATCAACTCCTCTCCAAATCGCTCACTCCAGCTCCAACAGTGGTAATAACTCCATCTATGACCCTTTCTTGAGCATGTTGTGTTTCGGCTTTGCGATGCACCCACACGGCCAATCCTTTGATTCAGTTTCGCTTCCACTTGCTCCATCATTGTTTATGCTGATAGTTTTTCACAAGTTACTTCAGAAAGGTTGTTATTAGTAATGTTTTTAGTCGAATTCCTTGCCTTTTGAACTACCAGTGAGCTACTGTATGTGTACAGTAGTGCCATCTTATAGCAGAACTTCTGTTTTTATGATGAGTTTCCATTCCAAGACATGCATCTTGCAGGTGAATCAGTTCACAGTAGTAGAATACTTGGAACAATATAGATAAACTCATCCAAAGGACAAAGGACCCTAAGGAAAATCCTGGCAATCCTGGACAATGTTTCTCACTCTCTGTATGCCACCTTGGCTGAACAGAGGAGCATGTTTAGTGATAGACTAAGACAACTGTGCTGCTCCAAAGAGTGCTATATGAGGTCATTCTTACCCTTGGCCATTAGGCTCTAAAATGAGACAACCTTTGCCGGGGAATGATGACTGCAACCCCCCTGCCCTCCTGTTAGACTGTTCAAGGTAATTTATTTTTTATTCTTTCTTACTTCTCTTCTAATATTTGTATATCTGTGCACTTGTAATGCTACTGTGACACTGTAATTTCCTTTGGGATCAATAAAGTATCTATCTATCTACCTATGTGTTTCTTGGTTAGGTGGATGGCAAGGACAAAGTACTCCAATTTGTCATCACTAATATATCACCAGGTTTTAGCAACCACCTTTAATCGAAGTTGTTGAATAAAGCCTAACATTGCATCAAGCTGTTGTTTAAGCAATATAAATGTATAAATGTTATAAGTACAGTCTAAGATTCACAGAGTACAGAAACAGGCTCATTGTCTCTATAGTATGTCTACCATCTAGTATCTATCTATACTGATACCATTTCGCTACACACAGGCAATAATATCTCTATAAACCACAGATTTCAGTGCTCATCCAAATACTTCTTAAATAGTCTGTCTCCACTACATCCAGAGTTCTGTATTCCAATTTTCATCAATCATCTGGGTGAATTTCTTTATTTCTTCAAATCCTCTCAAAATATTTTCCCCCTACCTTAAATCTGTGCCCATTGGTCACAGACACAATATTAATGGGAAATGGACATAATACTAAGGGGAAACAGTTTTCATTATTTAAACTGTTTCATGTGAACTCATGTCCCTGGGTGAGCCAATGTACTTGCAATGCCACTGAAGAAAGATAATCTCCTATGTTCACAATTCAGAAAAAAATTGTAGACAACTATCTTGCTTTTTTTGAATGTCACATTTAACAGATTGCTGCTTGTGAGAAAACACCTTCCAATTCTGTTTTTAAGAAAACCTTACAGCGATCAATGAATTCTACTTATAATGGTCTAGGATAAGCAAATGGGTCAGGTGTTGGCCTGAATAACTATTTTGATATAAAAGGCTTTAGTCACATAATTGTCCAAAGGTTGGGGCCTTAGTTTGCGATGTCCCTTCTGAATAACTTGATTCTGGTATTCATTTTTCAGATTGTGTTTGTTGCAAAGAATAAAGTGACATCATCTATCAATGAATACCCATCATCACCCATGTCATTATTTACTCCTGGTATATCTTAATTAAATACTAGTCCGGTCCTCTGTCAACTGCTCAACAGAGTGCCAAAAAGCTGAAAAGGGCCGAGAAGGTTTTGGATGAGGAAATCATCATAAGGTTAGACAGGAGTAGAAGCAAACAAGAGAAAATCTGCAGATGCTGGAAATCAGATCAACACACACAAATCACCTAGGAAAAGAGTACAGTCAACTTTTCGGGGGAAACCCTTTGGCAGGACTGGAGAAAAAAAGCTGAGGAGTAGATTTAAAAGGTAGCGGAGGGGAGAGAGAAAAACCAGGGAGGGGGAGGGATGAAGTAAAGAGCTGAGAAGTTGATTGGTGAAAGAAACATTAGGCCATGGAAGAAAGAAAAGGTGGGAGCAGCAGCAGAGGGAGGTGGTGGGAGTGTCAGAGGGAAAAGGGGATGGGAAATAGTGAAGGGGGTGGGGGGTTGGAGGGCAATACCGGAAGTTTGAGAAGTTGATGTTCATGCCATCAGGTTGGAGGCTACTCAAATAGAATGTAAGGTGTTGTTCCTCCAACCTGAGTGTGACCTTATCACAATAGAGGAGGGTATAGATGGACATATCAGAATGGGAATGGGAAGTGGAATTAAAATGGGTGGCCACTGGGAGATCCTACTTTTTTTGGTGGATGGAGCGTAGGTGCTCGGCGAAGCAGTCTCCCAAACTACGTCGGGTTTCACCGATGTACAGGAGGCCACATCAGAAGCACAGAACACAGTATATAACCAACAGACTCACAGGTGAAGTGTCTCCTCACCTGGAAGGACTGTTTAGGGCCCTGAATGGTAGTGAGGGAGGAGGTGCTGGGGCAGATGTACCACTTTTTCCACTTGCAAGGATAAGTGCCAGGAGGGAGATCAGTGGGGAGAAATAGATGGACAAGGGAGTCACATAGGGAATGATCCTCACAGAAAGCAGAAAGTGGGGAGAAGGAGGGAAAGATGTGTGTGGTGGTGGGATCATGCTGGAGGTGGCGGAAGTTTCAGAGAATCATGTGCTGGATGTGAAGACTGGTGGGGCGGTAAGTGAAGACAACAGGGACCCTATCCCTAGTAGGGTGGCATGAGGATGGGGTAAGAGCAGACGTGCGTGAAATGGAAGAGATGCGGTTGAGGGCAGCGATGCTGGTGGAAGAAGGGAAACCCCTTTCTTTGAAAAAGGAGGACATCTCCTTCATTCTAGATTGAAAAGCCTCATCCTGAGCAGATGTGGCAGAAACAGGGTAGGATGAGGTATAGTCCAGGTAGCTGTGAGAGTCCATGGGTTTATAATCGACATCGGTGGATAAGCTGTCTCTGGATAAAGAGACAGTGAGATCGAGAAAGGGGAGGGAGGTGTTGGAAATGGACCAGGTGAATTTGAAGCCAGGGTGAAAACTGGAGGAGTAGAAGCAAGATGTAAAGCGATCCTGCAGATTCACCAAGTCTACCACTATTTCTGATGAATGAGGTGTAGACAGAGTGTGAGCACTCCAAAACTGCATCTCTACTGATTTTTCAGACAACGTTAAGAACTGACATTCATATTGAATCTTTGGCAACCTCAAGAAATCTATGAGTCATTTAAGTAATTTGGAAGTAATTACCTCACTCATTAGGACAACAGAACTATGTACATAGCAGATCCCCACAAATAATACCATTGCAACACTGTTGATTGAGGTACAAAGACTTCAAAGTACATTTATTATCAAAGCATGTGTACATTTTACAACCTTGAGATTTGTCTCCATACAGGCAGTCACAAAACAAAGAAGCCTTAAAGAACCCATTAAGAAAAGGAAGTCCCAATGGGCAGAGAGAACAAAACAAATCATGCAAACAATAAAAACAAGCAAATAGCGTTCAGAACTGGTCCACAAAGAGAGTCCATCCACAGACCCCTAGTTCAACGCAGAGCCGAGTAAATGAGTGAACTTCACAAAACGAAACCATTTTATGAAATTTGTATACTGAAATTAAAATCACCATTGAAAATGGAATGTACCAGTCACTGGCTTACAGAAGTCATACAACAGGTCCTACAGCCAATACATCTGTACTGACCTACTTGCCCATCAACATTAATCCCATTTACCCATATAGAGATGGATCCCTCTACGTATCAGATTCTATTTTTGAGCAAAAATTGCTGTGGAACCTACCAACATAGTCAGAGGGTATCTTCATGGTGAAAAATTATACAGCACTTTAAAAAATATTCTCATAAAATCCTCACACAAATCAACATCAACAGCCGTAACATGATAACTGTCAAAACCTTTAAGTAATTCCACTTGGTCTCCATTCTAGAAATACTGCTCAATGCTACACCCAAAGAGTTGATGCAACCATGGAAATTTGTTGAAAACAGCCAAACGTATCAAAAACCCATTTCTGAACCAAGATCACTATGCAGGAAGGTGTAATTATCATTTTCCTGTAAATCTTCTAAATTTAGAATACATGGAATGGAGTTGCTGAAATTAAATACCCACAGAATCATGAACTGGAAAGGGACAGATGAACACTAAATGGGAAGGAGGAGGATGGTTAATTATTTCCTCCCTGCATTACAAGCCTTTCTACGTCAAATTTAGCCTTGTCATTTTCACATCTTTAAATTACTGTTTGGAGTTGTCGATGGCCTTGTTGAATCAACTTCTGCTTATTAACTTTGATAATGATTTCCAGATGCTATTGAGATTTGTTTATATGCCACCTAGTAAAACAAACACCTCCATATGTGTGGATTGTTTTCAAAGGCTTACAACATGCACAAACAGAATACAGGTCTTGTTAGAGACATCACACTTGCTGTATTATGAAGCAAAGATGGAAACCGTGTGGGTTACGTACAACTTCCACAAAATGAAACTACAACAAACTGTATTTACCGGTTTTCTAGCTTTCCAAGCATAGAACACTATGTAAATCTCGTGCCATACATCAAAATATTGGAAGTTCATATTTCTCAAATAATGACATAACTTTTGAGATAATCAAATTTTATATAGGTCATCTTGTCTCAACAAATCCTTCCTCATCTAACAGACTTCACAAGAAGTTGATTCAATTAGGATGGTACTCAGTGTAACTTATTCCCCCCTGTAGTATCAATGAAATTATTGGAACAGCAGTGAATCTCTGGACCTTAGAAGCGGCAATGGACTTAGCCTTCCCTTGAAACGATCAATCTTATATGTGGCTTCTGGTGTTGCTTGTCACAACATGTACTGTCCTACTTACATTCAATAAAAGGCAATATAGCAATTACAGTCCATGTTCCTTGTGTGTTAAATAAACTTGGATAAAATGGTCATCTCTTCTTGCAAGAGCCAACGAATGTTTCTGCCGTCTACCAAAATTGAAAAGTTCAACTTCAAAAAGTGCCAAAAGAAAAACAATTTCAGAAATTGGAGCCATGTAGCTGATAGAGATCTATTTTAAAAGGCTGATGTGTTAAACTGAGGCAACTTCAGTGATCAGCGGTCAAATTTAACTCAGTTCCAGAACTAGCTTGGTTGGGAATTTAAAATCTACGGATACTTTTGTTCGCACTCTTGTTGGTGAGTCAGATCATTCTGGGTTCAAGAGACATCTTACAGTTTTGATCAAATAATCTCTTAATGACATTTCTCAGGTGTGTCATAGTTTGGGATGGGATGGTTGCTGCACAGAAGATTCACTTTATCTCAAAGGACTAAGTTGAAGAGTATCTCTGGGGTTTCCAGGGGCAAATGAGCATGTGTCATCGTGCTATTTCCTATAGTTCAGTTGCACAGTCCAGACTGACAAAGACATACTTAGAACAGCACCTCAGAGACAATATGCCTGATTCCTCCGTCATAATTCCTTGGCAGAGCAGATTCACCAGAAAGGGCAACACAGTAGAAAACAGATGGGAGCGAGTTCTCCTCAGAGCTCTTAACATTAGCTCTAGATTCCATGAAGTCTCATGGCATCAGGTCAAACATAAGCAATGAAGTCATCTAAAAAGGAAACCTACAATTCTTCTTCCACTGATAAATGAGTGTTGCTTTACACTGGGCAACATTTGAAAGAGTAGCAAGGGGGCAAAATATACTTTGTGTTGGAATCTCAGCAAATGAAAAACAAAAATAATGTATCAGGTCAATGATGCTTTATCAGACAAAGGTTCAGACAGACAAAATCAGAAAAAAATGATTTCAAAATTCAAATCTTTTTCTCCCTCTATAGATGCTGTCTAACCTGCTGTTCTCAACATTTATTGCTTATTTATTTATTATTAATTTTTTTTCATTTTGTATTTGCAGAGTTGTTGTCTTTTGCACACTGGTTGAATGCCCCAAATGGGTGCAGTTTTTCACTGATTCTTTTTTGGTTATTATTCTATGGACTTATTAAGTATTCCTTCAGGAAAATGAATCTCGGGGCTGTATATAGTGACATACAGTATATGTACTTTTAAATTTACCTTGAATGTTAATTTTTCCATATCTAGTGTCATTTGCTGAGGGGCTTGCAAACAGAATTGAGCAATCTGACATCAATATCATTATCGTAGAACATGAAAGGAAGCAGACCCAACATTAACCCCTGCAGAACACCACTAGTCACTAATCAAAGTACGAGTTCAAAGTTCAAAGTAATTTTATTATCAAAGTACATATATGTCACCATATACAACCCAGGAAAGAACACACTCAACAGGATGTTCAACGACCAACGTGCAAAAAAGAACAAACTGTGCAAATACGAAAAAAAAATAAGTAAATGAGCAATAACTATCAAGAACCTGTGACAAAGAGTCATTGAAAGAGAGCCCATAGGTT
Source organism: Mobula hypostoma (assembly GCF_963921235.1). Lineage (NCBI taxonomy): Eukaryota > Metazoa > Chordata > Chondrichthyes > Myliobatiformes > Myliobatidae > Mobula > Mobula hypostoma. The sequence goes on from NC_086117.1 coordinate 30,804,377, forward strand.
GTGGGAACAGTTCAGTGATGGAGTGAGTAAAGTTATCCCCTCTGGTTCAAGAGTCTGATAGTTGGGGGGTGGTAACTGTTCCTGAACCTGGTGGTGTGGGTCCTAAGGCTTCTTCCTGATGGCAGCTGCAAGAACAGAGCGTGACCCGGATGGTGAGTATCCTTAATGATGGATGCTGCTTTCCTGTGATAGCACTCCATGTAGACTAGTCTGCATCCACTAATTTTCATAGGTTTTCCATAAAAGGACATTGATGTTTCCATACCAGGCCATGATGTAATCAGTGAATATACTCTCCACCACATATCTATGGACATTTGTCAAAGTTTTAGATGACATGCCAAATCTTTGAAAACTTCTAAGAAAGCAGAGGTGATGCTTTCTTCATAATGGCCACTTACGTGCTGGAGAGATCTTCTGAAATTATAATACCGAGGAATTTAAAGTTGCTAATCCTCGCCATCTCTGATTCCCCGATGAGGACTGGCTTACAGACCTCTGGTTTCCTCCTCCGAGAGTCAATAATCATCTCCTTCGTTTTGCAGCCATTGAGTGAGAGGTTATTGTTGTGGTACCATTCAGCCAAATTTTCAATCTCTCTCCTCTACGCTGACTCGCCACTACCTTTGATTCGGCCAATGATAATGGTGTTGTTGGCAAACTTAAATATGTCATTGGAGCAGGGGGCAAAGCATGCAGTCTCATTGTGCACCTATGCTGATAAAAATTGTGGAGATGTTGTTGTTGCCAATCTGAAATGAATGGGATCTGGAAGTGAGGAAATTGAGAATCTAATTGCACAAGGAGATATTGAGGGAAAGAACTTGAAGCTTATTGATTAGTTTTGAGGGGATGATAGTACTGATTGCTGAGCTGCGGTCAATGAAGAGCATCCTGATGTATGGACCTTTACCATCCAGATGTTCCAGGGTTGAGTGAAGAGCCAACAAAACAATACCTGTGGTTGACCTGTTGCTCCAGTAGGTAAATTAGTGTGGATCCAAGTCCCTCCTCAGGCAAGATTGATAAACTTTATCATCAGCCTCTCAGGGCACTTCATCACAGTGGATGTAAGTACTACTGAACGATAGTCATTGAGGTAGGTTACCACGCTCTTCTTAGGCACCGGTATTATTGAAGTCTGCTTGAATCAGATGGGTACCTCAGACTGCTGAAGTCAGATGTTAAAGATACATGTGAACACTCCAGCCAGTTGATCAGCACAGGTACTTAGTTCTCAGCCAGGTACCCTGTGTGGGCCAGATGCTTCCCATGAGTTCACCCTTCTGAAGGACACTTTAATGTTCGCTTTGCAGACTGAAATCATAAGGTCTTTGTGGGCTGTACTAGTTTGTGAAGTTGCATCCATGTTTTGATAGTCAAAATAAGCATAAAAGGCATTAAACTCATCTGGGAGCAACGCCTTGCTGTCACTTACGTCACTTGTTTTCACTTTGAAGGAGGTAATAGCATTCCAGCCCTGCTACAGCTGTTGAACATCCCTCAGTGACTCAAGTTTGGTTTGTAATTGCCACTTTGCACGTGAGATGACTTTCCAGAGGTTGTAGTTGGACCTCTTGTATCTAACCATCACCAAACCTGAATGCTACTTGTCTGACCCTCAGCAAACTGTGGATCTCATGGTTCATCCAGGACTTCCAGTTAGGGAAGAGTCTGAATGATATTATGAGGGCACACTTATATACAACTGAATTTGTAAAGTCTGTGACAACCGTAGTATATTTATTCACATCCTCTGATGAGTCCTTGAACACAGCCCAGTCTACTGACTCAAAGCAATCCAATAGCCACTTCTCAGTCTCTCACTTCTCAGTCTCTCTTCATTGTCCTTACTTCTGGAGCCTTGCTCTTTAGCCTCTGCCTGTATACAGGTAAGAGGAAGACAACAAAATGATCAGTTTTCCCAAAATTCAGTGTAGGCTTGGAACGGTAAGCATTCCTAATGATAGTATAACAGTGGTTGAGGGGGTTGGCAACCCTGGCGCCTCATATGATATGTTGATGATACTTGGGCAGTGATTTCTTCAAACAAGCTTGACTGAAGTCCCCAAATGATTTGAAAGGCATCAGGGTAGGCTATTTCTTGTTTGCTGATGGTGACACTCACTATCTTCCATGGCTGCTTAACATTGGCCTTTGGGTATATGTAAACTGTGGTCAGGATCATGGAGGAGAACTCTTTTGGTAAGTAAAATGAATGGTGCTTAATCATCAGAGGTTCCATGTTGGGAAGCAAGAGTGATACAAGACAGCTGCATTTGAGCACCACAAAGTATTTATCATGAAACATAAACCCCCACCTTTTGCCTTCTCCAAATTAGCAGTTTGGTCCATCTAGTGTTTTCTTTCTTTTTCAATCTTTTTATTAATTTCAAAATATAGAAACAAAACATAGCAATGGTACAAATAGTAGGAGATATATTGTTACACTTAAAAAAAGTAATTGCAAAACCAAGTAGTGTAAACTAACAAAGCTCCCAAACATGTAGAACTAACCACGGATAATACAAAGCAAAAAAAAACTGGAAAAAAAAATCATGAAAAAGAAAAAAAAACAAAACAAAAAAAAGCAAACCCCATCCCCAAAGAAAAACAAAATTAATCAACTAAACTAAAAGACTTGGGCAAAACTAACAACTTAAAAATGGAAAAGAAGAAAACCTTAGTGTCGACGACTCCATTCCCCTCCAACAACAGTACAGAGAGATAAAACAAGTTTGGAAATGATCAAATTACATCAAATGAAAATGCTGAATGAATGGCCTCCAAGTTTTTTCAAACTTAATGGAAGGGTCATAAATTGCACTTCTAACTTTCTCCAAATTCAAACACACCATAGTTTGTGAAAACCAATGAAATACATTAGGAGGGTTAATCTCTTTCCAATTCAACAAAATGGACCTTCTAGCCATTAAAGTAAGAAATGCAATCATCCTTCGTGATGAAGAGGTTAAATTATTTAAGTCTATCATTGGTAGTCCAAAGATAGCAGTAATTGGTTGAGGTTGTAAGTCTATATTTAGGACTGTTGAAATAATATCAAAAATATCTTTCCAATATTTCTCCAACAAGGGACATGACCAAAACATGTGGGTTAAAGAGGCTATCTTGGAATGACATCTGTCACATATTGGATTAATTTAAGAGTAATAACGACATAGTTTATCTTTGGACATATGATCCCTGTGCACTACTTTAAACTGTATCAACACATGTTTAGCACATATAGAGGATGAATTCACCAACTGAAGAATTTTTTCCCATTTTGCAGTCGGTATATTAATCTCAAGTTCTCTTTCCCAGTCAGCTTTAATTTTATTAGAAGCATCAGGACATAAATTCATAATTATATTATATATAATTGCTACTACACTCTTCTGAGAGAGATTTAAATCTAAGATTTTTTCCAAAGTGTCCAATAGATATGGGTGTGGAAAATTAGGGGAGACAGTAATTAAAAAGTTTCTAATCTGTAGATATCTAAAAAAGTGAGATCTGGGTAAGTTATATTTATTAGAGAGTTGATCAAAAGACATAAAACAATTATCCAAAAATAAATCGCGAAAAGATATTATACCTTTGGTTTTCCAATCAAAGTAAGCTTGATCCATCGTGGAAGGTTGAAAAAGAAAATTTGATATAATGGGACTTGCTAGAATAAATTGATTAAACCCAAAAAATCTTCGGAATTGAAACCATATATGTAAAGTATGCTTAACTATTGGGTTGTTCATTTGTTTATATGATTTAAAAGAAGTAAAAGGAAGTAAAGTTCCTAAAACCGAACCCAAGGAAAACCCTTGTAATGAATTAGATTCAAGATTTACCCAATGAGGGTTTAAAGATGCATCCAAATCTTGTAACCAAAATTTTAGTGTTTTAAGAAGCCCTCAGGTCTTACCAACATATCCGACGTGTCCAGAGTGAGCCATGTCCCCAAGAAACATAGAACACAGCAGTTCCCCATTTTCCTCCAATACAGCAATCTTGCCCTGAGGTCCTCAAACTTGTTCTCTAGCAACTGTACATTTGCTTACAAAGTGCTAGGTAAAGGGAATGTCATTCCCATCAATTCAGTCTGGCTTGGAGTCATTCCTTCCTCCCTCTCTTTTGGCCATTATGAGTTAAGTCCGCCAATTCCCTCAGAGGACTGTGAAATAGCTAGTTCATTCAGATGGTTCATTGCTTAACAAGAAATTACAGGCTGTAGATTGCACTGAGAGTAATTCCAAGGGTGCATATTTTGAAGTTTTGTAAGCAGCCCACAACACATTGCTGTGGTTCACCAGCGGCATCTTCTACTTTTAATCACCAGGTTTCATTGTGATTCATTCACTACATGCCATACACCCAGGCCAGAAACCATGCCCATTTGTTCTCAACCAGCTTGGTATTTGGTGGTGCAAGCACAACCAATACTAAGTGCCATTTTTCTTAATGGACATTCCCCACCCTGGGTGGGGAACATTCTGTGCCCTTGTGACTTTCTTTTTTTTTAAATTTTATTTTTATTTGGATAAGGAGTTCACAATTATCATGTACTTTTTTCACACATATAACCTTTTCCATTTTTTTATATGTATAAAACTACAATTATTTATACATTCTTAAGTACACATTGAGATGATATGCCCTTGTGACTTTCATTCCTCTTCCAAATACCGCTCAACACAGAAGAGCAGTGATTCATCATTGGAGGAAGGACAGTATGTATAAGCAGCAGGATGTTTCCTTACCGGTGTCTGACTTGATGCCATGCCATTTGATGTTAAGAGTTCCAGGGGCTACAACTTCCTGCCTGTATATCATTGTGTCACTATTTCTGGTGAGTCTGTCCCGCTAGAGAGACAAAACATATCCAGAGATTTTGTTGGAGCAGTAGAGGCCAATTGTGAGTAAAGTTCAATTCTGTGAGTACAACCATGTCATGCTGTTGCATAGCTGGTCTGTGCAACTCACCCCCATGCACAATGACAATGTGTAGCATTTGGTCATTCCATTTAAATGCCTCGGAACTCTTTGGAGACATTATTAAAGTTGTCCCTTGCTGGGGTTCATTGGGGCCAATAATACATACCCACCCTAAATAAATAAATAAACAGCTGGGAAACATCATTTGTTCCAATCACTAGAAGATGCCTTGAATCCAGAAAGAACTAACTCAAAGTTGAAAGCAAAAGAGCCCATAGATTCAAAGTTACAACCGATCTGGTTTCGAAACGACGTTGAATTTAACCTCAGATCCCAAGTCTTGCTTCAATTCTGCCTAATATTTTAAAATAGATGTCCATCAATCAAAGTAACTGGAAAGCCAACAGGTGAAGTGCTCTCTCTCAATATAGTCAATCCTTTGCTGGACATGTACTCAAATAAGAAATGATATAAACCTATATTGATTAATAAGAAAATCTCAAACAAGCTACTTTTATTCTTAGTTTGCATCAATAAGTAACCATATTTTACCATTCTTCCATGATATCTAGCTAAAATATGATTGGTCTTATGGCTATGTTAAGGTTGGCTATATAAATCACTTATGCTAAACTGTCCTATTGTATTAACATGTGGCATACTCTTAAAATAATGGTTTTCAACTTTAAGAAAAAAAAGTACACTTTTAAGATCCACTGATGTTTACTCATTCAAGCTGAAAATAATTTTTGTCTAAAAATGTTAATGTGCAAAGAAAACACAAAATGTGCTTCAGAATGCCATTCCCCCAATGATTTTTGAAGTTCTACATTTGCAACTGAGAAGGCATGGCAGTCTTACAAATTTCTGCAGATGTACGGTGGCGAGCATTCTGACTGGTTGCATCACAGTGTGAGATGGAGCCTCCATGCACAGGATTGCAAGAGGCTGCAGAGGATTATAGACTCCATCAGCCCAATCAGAGTCACGGTGCTCCCACCACTGAGGTTAGCTTCAAGGAGGTGGTGCATATGGGACATGCCCACTTTGCTTAACTGCCATCAGGGCGGAGGTACAGGAGCTTGAAGACTAGCTCTCAATGATTTAGGAACAGCTTCTTCTCCTCCACCTTCTGATTTCTGAATGGTTTGTGAACACTACACTGTTTTTCCTTATTTTGCACAATTTTGGAAATATTTAGATTTTTGTTTTTGCACTGTACTGCTCCTGCATAACAAATTTCACATCCCACGTCAGTGATAATAAATCCTTCTGAACATTATTTAGCCCTTTATGTAGGTTTTGATTGTACCATCCTGAGGACCTGTTGCATTTTAGTGTATTTCCTGATGAACTCCCTCTCCTTTAGTATTCTCACATGCTTTGTAGGAGCATACTGAAAATTTCCATCTTTTGTTTTTCCTTCACAACAATGCTTCTCAATTGCTCCCATCCTGCCCTACATTTTACTTTCCTCATGAATGATCTCTAGTTTGCAATTTTCTATTTCCTTCCTGCGATCTGAAGTTCAGAAGTTCGTCAGTCTCTTCATCACCCTTCATTAGAATGGTCTGAGGCAGTTTCTACGAAGCCCTTGAGCTCCTCTCCATCACAGTGCAGCTTGTTCTTCAGTCTAGATCTTCCACATTCACTGATCCCATGAGCATGTTCCTACCTTTGCCTAGGTCTGGTCTTTGGCTTTATTCCCATTGGTTAATACTCCTGTACTCTTGTACCGGATCTAAAGGTGTGAGCGGCTATCCTTCCTGCCGAAGGGTCTCGGCCCGAAACGTCAAACTGTATTGTTTTCTATAGATGCTGCCTGGCCTGCTGAGTTCCTCCAGCATTTTGTGTGTGTTGCTTGAATTTCCAGCATCTGCAGATTTTCTCGTTTATGATCTGCTATGCTGAGATCAGTTTTAAATCTAGTATAGCATTATGAGTCAAGCTTAATTAGTAATCCAGAGAAGAATCATCATAATAATATTAACAACATATTATACTTGAGAATAAGATCTTTTTTTCAGATCTATTCCACATTAGTTTTATTTCAGCCTCTCTAAGATGTTTTCCCCTGAAAGTTGTCGTGCTGGTATGTAGGGCAGTGAAGGCTGCTTTTGGCACAGTGGCTAATTCAGAGCATTGAGTACAGAGTTGGTATGTTGTGTTGTAATTGTACAGTTGGTGGGGCTACATTTTAAATGCTGTCTTCAGTTTTGATCACCATGCTATTGGAAAAGTGTCATTAAAATGGAAAAAGTGCAGAGGAGATTTACAAGAATGTTGATGGAACTCATGGGAAGGAGTATGGACAGAGTTTCAGCAGGTTGAGACGTTCGTCGCTGGAATGTAGTAAAATGAAGGGTGATCTTCTAGAGGTGTATAAAAATGAGTAGCATAGATAGTGTGAATGTGCATAGCTGTCTCCCACCCCAACCCAAGATTGGGGAATAAGTGTTAGGGCATAAGTTTAAGGTGAGAGGGGAGAGGTTTAGAAACATAGAAAACCTACAGCACAATACAGGCCCCTCGGCCCCCCCATTCCACGCACTCTCCACTCTCTGCATAAAAAACTTACCCCTGGCATCTCCTCTGTACCTGCTTCTAAGCATCTTAAAACTGTGCCCTCTCGAGTTAGCCATTTCAGCCCTGGGAAAAAGCCTCTGACTATCCACACGATCAATGCCTCTCATCCTTTTACACACCTCTATCAGGTCACCTCTCATCCTCCGCTGCTCCAAGTAATCAGAACCTGAGGGGAAAATCTTTCATCCAGAAAGTGGTCAGTATATGGAACAAGCCGCCAGAGGAAATGGCTGAGGTGGATACTTTAACAACATTTAAAAGATACTTAGAGAGGCATGTAGTTAGGAAAGGTTTAGTTATGTGCTGAATACAGGAAATAGAACTAGTTGAAATGGTAATCTTGATCAGCTTGGTCAAACTGGACTGGAGGACGTATTTCTGTGCTGTATGACTCCATAGTTTATGTTTAATTTTGCTAATCTATTCATGCTTGAATGCCTCGAAAGGTTTTTTGACATGTTTTTATATTTCAAGCTAGGTTGCTGACAAAGCCTGCTTTCTTTCCTTTATCACAGGGGTTTACAACCTAGGGATCATGGATCTCGCTATTAATAGTAGGGGTTCACAGCATAAAAAAAAAGTTGGGATTCTCATCTTTATCATTTTCTTGATGACCCCATGGTGATTTTTACCATCAGCATGGCTTGGACCAGATCTTATAGCTATTCCCAATCCAAATTAATTTATTTTCTTTTTGTTCACCTCCTACTTCTCTTCTCATCTTACTCCCATATTTTTAACTACAAGGTTGCATAGGGATTCCTCATAGATGAGAAACAGGTATCTACTGGAATGTTCCAACAGATTAAACAGGCACTTGCTGCTATTTGTGCTTGAATGTCAAACATCCTCCTCCATTCTCAACAATCTTCCTACAGTCAATACGTCTGAGAAGTTAAATTCAATCTCTGCAAAATATGACAAATTCATATTGTCAGCTAATCAATGGTCTCTGGCCTGTCTCACATTTCTCTTCTGACCAACAAGTAAGGCATGGAATATTCTAACAAATGCATTACATCAGAGATTTGACAACAGCTATCTTACAAAACATCTTGTTAAGTAGCATACTTTGTTATTGCACTATTCATGGGGTGATGTAAATGCCTTCTGCTGTATTCTTAGGATGGAGATGTCTTCTCCATGTCTCATTCTCACACAATGAATTTAGTCACTGATGTTCCTTCCTTTGCTTTTTTTCCTTTGAATATAATTGTGGTCACTTTAAACTGTATAAATCTTTCAGGGCAATCCTGATGAGAGGCCTGGCAATGACTATAAATAAGCAGATATAGTCAACAAGTGGATCATCACCAGCATATTCAATTCTTGCTTGTTCTGATCTATAGTATAATGGGTAAGCATAAATTATCACAATGCCCATTGTATCTCATTTCCATCACAAAAGAACTTGCAGTTCAAAGAGCAAATAAAGGTTTATACTCTGAAACAAAATGTAGATTTGTGTGCAAAGGGAAGGATTAGGAATAGGAAGCTATGTTTGAACTCGCATTAGCTTTAACATAACAGAAATGATGCATTTCTCAGAGGGTATAGCTAATGGGCTAAATTTGTCTTTGGCTGCTCGTCCTTGCTTCAAAAAAGGACAGAGCATCTCTGTGTTTCAGGATCACCAGCCAAAAGTTTCCTTGGACCTGTTCCAGTTCCGCTACCCAGTCACACCCGGAGAACTGAAGAAAAGCCAGCTTCTTCGGCAGACAGGTGATTTGTTCTGGCAGTTCACCGCCTAAGTGGTGAAGGTGAAAATTACCTCATGAAACCAGGAACCTACAACTTGTGCCATGTTTGGCTCTTGGTGAAATAAAGGCATCCAAAAATAATCAAACTCCTCCAAGGTTTTGCAGGGAATTGTGAAACTGAGCATATTTGTAATTAACTAAATGAAATCAGTTTCTGGCAAATTAATTCAACATTCCTGTCAGTCACGATTCACCCTGGGGTCCATAGATTTTGGAACATTTTTTAATTTTTACATTCAAGTGGGAAATTGAAATATTCAGGAAGCTGAGTTTAAATTTCCCACATGAGTTCTACAAATCTGTAGAGTGCAGATAAATCCCAAGTATTAGCAATGCCATCAATCTAACTTATAAAATGATTGGGAAAGGCTGTCAAGAACAATTTGGGCATGAACAATGGATATAAATAACAATCAGCTCCAAATTCAAACACATTAATTTAATTTAAATTTTACATTCCTAAGACGATGTTTTACTAGAAAGATGTTAGATTAGAAAGTTGTTCTACAAGTAAATGAATACAACTGCATAGTTACAGATATTTGGATTGGTGGAAAGTTGGCACCTCTCTGAATCCTACTGGGTAAATGAAGATCATCGCTATTTTAGTAGAATGATGATATTCCATAGATAACTGAATGACCGTTTTGTCACTTCTCTTGCTTTCTTGGCTAGTCAGCTGCTTGAGAAGTGTAAAATGAGCATCTGTTCCGATATATCACTATTCTGTCATTACCTTTGTTTCATAATCATTGCAGTCCACTAGAAAAAGGCTATTAGCTTTTTCTGTTGAAGGCAAAAGTTGAGCTCCAAGTCCACACATGGTTCTTCCTTCCCTGCCTCCCCACCTGCAGAAGTCACATTAGATATAGGTGATGAAAGGTCACTGACATGAGTCATTCACATTGTTTCTCTCTCCACATGCTGCCTGACTTGCTAAGTATTTCCAGTAGCGTCAGGTTTAAAGCCAGAAATATAAACACTCAGTAACCTGGGCAGCTCGTGCAGAAAGAGAAAGGGTTAATGGTTGAGGTCAGAGACACTTAATCCACCTTAAATCTTAACACTCGTTCCTTTTTCCACAGATGCCGCCTGATCTGAGTACTTCCAGCATTCTTTGATTTAGTCCTGTTTGTGAGTCAGGGTTTACCTTACTTTTTCCCTGATTCAAAAAGGTTGTAGCACTAACTTGAACAGACCAGAGATTAAAAGGCTGAATCTGCTCACTCAAGAAACAAGCCATTGAGAAAACACAGTTTTAAGTAATGAATTATAGATTCAACTCCCATTCATTTATGAAAACTCAGTTCTTTTCTCTAATCAGTGGAGAGTGATAACTATTTGCTATATTTTTACTTATGACAGCAAATCAAAAGAATTGAACATTAGTCCATCTAAAATTAGGTATTAATCACCTACATAAACTTATCATTCCAAAACTATGCTCCTTTTATCTCAATATACTCTGTATCCTTTTCACCAATTAGCACATTCTTGTCAATCTATATCAGCTCTTAGTTAGGCAAAGTATTGAGTTTAAAATGTTCGTATTTCTCTCCATGTCCTCTTGCCCTAACAATGCCAATGCATCTTTGGCTGGCAATCCGTTCCTCATTAAACAGAGGTCATCCAAAATTCTGCTGCCTTTCTAGCTCTGGGTTAAGTTACACCTTGATTTCGAAACTGTTGACTTTTCAAATCTACCTCTCCTTATTTCAGTAATTCCTTCCAATTTTACAACCCCTTGTGATATTTTTATTCTCTAACTCCAATCCAAGTCACATCCCTGATTTTATTCACACTATGTCTGCAGACTGCACTTCCATTTGTCAAGATACTCAACTCCAGACTTCCAGCTTCCCTCATCAAATTTTCATCATTCTTCACATTAATTTCTTTAAATCATTCACTTATTACCTGTTCTCTAGGGACTCAGTATCAAACTTTATCTGATAACTGAATTGCAATGGAGAATGCTGATATGTTAAGAACAAAATATTGTAGGAAACTCGTATGCCTCCTCCACTATTCACCTCCTCTCTCACCTCCATTCAGTGACACAAACAGTCCTTCCAGGTGAGGCAACACTTCACCAGCAAATCAGTTGGGCTTGTCTACTGTATCTGGTACTTCCAATGCAGCCTCCTCTACATTGGGGAGACCCATCACAGATTGGGGGACCATTTTGTTGGGGGGGGGGGGACTGCTTGTCGAACACCTTCGCTCTGTCTGTAACAAACAGGATTCCCCAGTGGCCAACCATTTTAATTCCAATCCCCAATCCCATTCCAATATGTCAGTCCATGGCCTCCACTACAGCCATGAAGAGGCTTCTCTCAGGTTATAGGAGCAACATCTCATATTTCATGTGGAAAGCCTCCAACCTGATGGCATGAACATTGAATTCTCTAACTTCCAGTAATTTTACCCCCTCCCACTGCCCTCTTCTCCAATTTCCCACTCTGGCCTCTCATCTTTTCTCTTTACCTGGGTATCACCTCCTCCTGATGCCCCTCCTCCTTCCCGTTCTCCTATGGTTGACTGTTTTCTCCTATCAGATTCCTTCTTCTCCAGCTCTCTACCCTTCTCACCTATCACCTCCAGCTTCTTACTTCAACCCCTTCCCCCACCCACCTTGCTCCACCCATCATCTTCTAGTTGTACTCCTCCCCACCTCCCAACACCTTCTTATTCTGGTTTCTTCCCCCTTCCTTTCCAGTCCTGATGAAGAGTCTCGGCGCAAAACATTGATTGTTTATTCCTCTCCATAGATGTAGCCAGACCTGCTGAGTCGTTCCAGTATTTTGTGTGGAAAGAATGATGTTCTGCAAATACAGCATCAATCCAAGCAGTATTCATAAAATACGACCCAAAGTTATTTGAAACAAATGGAGCTGAAATTAAAATAGTATTAAAGTCAATTTAAGAAGTTCAGGATACCAGACCACACACTTTCTCTATACCGGTTACTTATTCTAAGGATTGAGAGTGAAATAAGTGTTAGATCAAGGCACGACTTTGGTGGTCTGAGTTACAACTACAAGGAAAGTAGAAATGTCATTTTGAGACTAACACTTTGCTCTCTAGCAAAACTGAAGGATGTTTACTTTTGGCACCTGAGTCTCATTTTCACCATTCTTCTTTATGAGTGACCTTTATTCCCATGAAATGAGGCATATATAAAACAAAATTATCCTCTCTTTACCCCTACAGCACATGCAAACACTTCAAGCTGGCACCAGTTGCTGGCAGACCTACTCCTAACTATTTGTTTGAAAATACCGTAGATGCTTTTTTAATTGGATCCATCATGAAAATGGTCAGATTGCATTGATCTTATTGAGATGTCTGACTAATGTCTCGTTCTTTCGCAATTGCTTAACGTTTCTGCTCTTCTGGCCCCATAAAGACTACACAAGGACAATCAGATAAGGCAGAGATATATTAGGCATGCAGATTAACTGATTCATAAATAGTATCACATGTCAAGAGTCATACAACACAAAAATAAGAGCCTCAGCCCAGCCCATTCATGCAAATGTGTGAATATTTTAAATCTAAATATGATTGTTTTAATCATTTGAGAATATTATTTATCATTTCACAGAGAGAGAGAGAGAGAGAGAGTCATACAATGCAGAAACAGGCCCTTCAACCCAAGTCATCCATGCTGACAAAGTTGCCTACCTCAGCTTGTCCCATCTGCCCACGTTTGGTCCTTATCATTCTCAAGCTGTAGAATCATTGGGTTTAACTTAAAGTCAAGCAGTTAGACCTATAGCAGCAGGGACTGCAAATCATTATTCAAAATAAATACACATTCACGGGCATGTGCAGTGAACCCATTACAAAAAAAAATCAACTGACTGGAATCTTCAGCAATTTTCTGTGTCATTTTACATATTTAGAACTACATGTAAATGTATCTTATTTTTATTACAGGGCAGTGACAGCATTTGAAGAGATAAATTAGGAATGTTGAGAGTAAGGGGAGAAAGTGTATGGAAAGTTTCATAAGCAGACTTCTAGAAATTTTGAAAGCTCTAATGGTTCCACAGATGCAACTTGCTTTCATATAAGAAACATGTATCACAATACAAAATTTGACACTGTCAATGTCAGGATATATTTACCAAGATGACCTCAAATATAGCCAACTAGGTGGGCTTTGAGGAATACCAAAATGAACCTGAAAGGAAGTTGGACACGTGAAGGGATCTCCTAGTGCAGTAGCTCAATACCCATGGATTGATTTAAATCAAAGTGCATGGAGACAGAAGCCAAGAATGAAGAATTGTAGACAAAGAGGAAATTGGAAAAAGGAATGAGTAAAGATCTAGAGCAACAAATACACAAAATGCTGGGGGACTTCAAAAAATCAGGCAGCATAAATGGAGGGAAATAAACAGTCCACGCTTCACGCCAAGATCCTTGATCAGGAATTAAATCAACAAAAATTTAGAAAGATTTTTTAAAAACTGTTAAATATTAAAATTAAGGCAATTTGTAAATGGTTTATTCTTATCACAGATACTGAGACACAATGAAAAACTTTGTTTCATTATTTCATTGCATCCTTGTATTAAGGTAGCACAAGGGAAAGGCAATAACAAAATGCAGAAAGAAATGTTATATTTACAGAGAAAGTGCAGTGCAGCCAGACGATAACGTGCAAGGTTATAATGAGGTAGAGTGTAAGACCAAGGCTCCATCTTATACGTGAGGTCCATTGAATAGTGTTTTAACAGCAGGATAGTAGCTGTCCTTGAGCCTGGTTTCAGGCTTTTATCTTCTGCTCGTTGGGACATGTGGGGAGAAAAGACTATGCTTGGGATGAGTGAGGTCTTTGATTATGCTGACTACTTTAACAAGGTATCAGGAAGTGTAGACTGTGTCCATGAAAGACAGGCTGGTTTCCGTGATGTGCTGAGCTGTGTCCAAAACTCTCAGCTACTTTTTGTGGTCTCCAGCAAAACAGTTGCCATATCAAGTTGTGATGCATCTGGATATGATGTTTTCTATGAGGCCGCTATAAAAATTTGAAAGTCATCAGGGACATGTGAACTTCCTTAGTCTTTGGCAGAAGTAGATGTGTCTGCGCGCTTTCGCGGCCATGGCATCTACATGGTTGACCAGGGAGTCAACGTAAGTTAGCAAACACAGGGATAAGGCTAAAACAGTCACAACCAGGCAGTAAACCTCCAGATGACCTCCAGTTTATTGATAGCAGAACAAGGGAGAAATTTGTAGTAGTAGAGTCCAAAGGCAGCAGAGAGGTTTTTGAGACTAATTCCGGAAAAATGTAGAGGGAAGTTGATCAAAACAGTGGCAAAAATATTTTGAAGTTATGAGGTCTGGTCTGTAATGACAGTTAAAACACATTCAAATAGACACAGGATGAAAATCAAAACAACCACAGACGCTGGAATGCTGAAAAATAATCCAGAAATGTAAGAGAGCGAGAGAAAAGAGAAATATCTGGAAGTCAGACAGCATCTGTGAACGAAGAAGTTGTCAATGCAACTTTTAATCAGACACAAGGGGAGCTCAAGTTACAGAGACTTGTTCCTTCTGACTTTATCCAGTGTTCTACTTGCTCTCAGTGAAGATCAGAGCTGCTCAATGCCGTCTCTGATGATTTTTCACCTCTTTGATTGACTGTGGCTTATGGTTTTCATGTGAAGATACTTTAGTTTCTCCAAGGAGGATTTTAAATCAGGTTTTAGGAGGCTGGTATCAGGAACACAAACAAAGCAGCCCAATATATGGGGACCACTGCTGCGAGGAAACCCTGGAAACTAATGCTATCTTAAAATGTAATCACTGAGTAGTAACTGAAAGACACAGCAGTAGTGCAGCCTATAGTAAGGGTCCAGAGACAGTCAAGGATTGAGAAGTCAAGCTCAAGAGATTCAGCACACTCTAGGAAACCAACAAGTTGACTCAGGAAGAGACAGCTAAAACTAGCAGTTCTCTTGATGTAGCCAACATGAACTCACAGGAAGCAGAACTGGAGCAGGGGCAGTAACAGGAATGCATGAGGAAGGGCACAGAAGAACAGTGCAGCACAGTGTGATTCTCCCTGGGCTGTTGTCTGCCCAGGAATCAGCTTCATTTTCATTCAACTTGACAGCAGCATTCATGCTAACAAATTAAACACCCAGATCATCTCTGATCACATTTCATCAGAAGAAACACTTCTACCTTACTTATTATAATCCATAACTATTCCAAGTTAAATCAAATACAGGTATCTGTGCTGACTTTTGTTTGAGCTAACAGACTAACTGTACACCTGCCTGACCTGCTGAGATCCACCAGGATTTGTTTATGCTCCTCCAAATCTTTGCTCATCTTCTTCTCCACTTTCCTGTTTATCTATAAATCTCCTTCATTCATGGCTCCTGGCTCCAGGATCTTCTTGTATACCTTGGCAGCTAACTTCATTTGGAGATACTCCCTTTTGGAATGAATTAATGGCTGTGTCCTGAAATCAAAGGGTCAGTGTATGAAGGGATGAAAGATGCTGTAATATTTTCTTCTTTGGACTGCCCTGTAAAGAAAAAAGTAACTTCCACAGCCGCGGGGTTATCCCAAAATGCTTCACAGCCAGTTAAGTAGTTTTGAAGTGTAGTCATTGTTGGCTTGCAAAAAAGCCTGCCAGACATTTGGTGTTAACATAGAGTATATTGTGATAGTAATCTGATTATCTTTTTTTGTGATGTTGAAAGATGCTGAATATTCATAGAAGCAGAGAGTCAGAGAATACAACATAGAAATAGGCCTTACAACCCTTTGCATCCACACTAGCCATAAATTATCCAATACATACCAAATTATGACCCAACAATGAACAAGGCACTTGGGAGATCAGAAATATTCCCACCAATGCTTTCTGTCTAAGGGAGGATAACCTATTATCTGAAAGGGAGGCAGTATCAACTTCTCTTATTTTCTTATAATACAGGAGGCCACTTAGCAAACCGAGTCCACACTGGCTGTTAGAGTATTCTCATTAATCCTATTCCCTTTTTCCCTGTAAACTAATCTTTTACAGATATCCATTAATTTCACTTGATTCTCCTGCCACCCATATATATCATCATCATCATCATGTGTCATGCCCAGTTTGAGCTTTGACTGCCATAGCCCACATACTCCTCTTTCCGGTGGATCATTGGTATTCATTGGCCTGCTGCGTTCACCAGCAACTTTGATGTGTGTTGCTTGAATTTCCAGCATCTGCAGAATTCCTGTTGATTGGTATTCATTTCCAGTTCTCTGGCTGCTGTCTCCATCATGTCTCCTGCAACCTCGAGGACAGTGAGAAAATTGTCGGAGGAGGCTTATGAGGCGCTCCAGGGTTGTTTTGAGGTGACAGACTGGCAGGCACTCTGTGAGCCACATGGAGAGGATATTGATGGGCTCACAGAGTGCATCACTGATTACATCAACTTCTGTGTGGACTGCAATGTTCCGACAAGAACTGTCCTTTGTTATTCAGATAACAAGCCATGGGTGATAAAGGACATTAAGGACATCCTGAACACTAAAAAGAGGGTGTTTAGAGATGGAAATAGAGAGGAGCTGAGGGCAATACAGAGATACCTGAAAGCCAGGATCAGGGAGGCTAAAGACAGGTACAGGAGGAAGCTTGAGTGAAAACTCCAGCAGAACAACATGAGAGAGGTCTGGAGGGGGATGAGGACCATCACTGGGTTCCGGCAAACTAGCAACAGAGGAGCTGAAGGCAGTGTGGACAGGGCCATTGAACTTAACCTGTTCTTTAACAGATTTGACATTGTGGCCCCCGCCCATCCCTCACATGAGCCATCTGTTGTCAGCCCCCAGCCAACACATATTCCACTCTCCCTTCCTACCCCTCCTCACAGTCCCCCACCCTGCTCTCATGACTATACCCCTTCCCCACACGAAACCACCACGGTGGGCTTCACAGCTGAACAGGTGAGAAGACAGCTGAAACATCTCAACCCAAGCAAGGCTGCAGGACCGAATGGTGTCAGTACCAGGGTGCTCAAAGCCTGTGCCCCTCAGCTATGTGGAGTACTTCGCCATGTATTCAACCTGAGCCTGAGGCTCCGGAGGGTTCCTGTACTGTGGAAGACATCCTGCCTCATCCCTGTGCCGAAGACGCCTTGCCCCAGAGACCTCAATGACTACAGACCGGTGGCATTGACCTCCCACATCATGAAGACCCTGGAGAGACTTGTTCTGGAGTTGCTCCGACCTATGGTCAGGCCACACTTAGATCCCCTCCAGTTCGCCTACCAGCCCCGACTAGGAGTTGAGGATGCCATCGTCTACCTGCTGAACCGTGACTACGCCCACCTGGACAAGCCAGCGAGCACTGTGAAGGTCATGTTTTTTTGACTTCTCCAGTGTGTTCAGCACCATCCTCCCTGCTCTGCTGGGGGAGGAGCTGACAGCGATGCAGGTGGATGCTTCCCTGGTATCATGGATTCTTGATTACCTGACTGGCAGACCACAGTACGTGTGCTTGCAACACTGTGTGTCCAACAGAGTGATCAGCAGCACTGGGGCTCCACAAGGGACTGTCTCGTCTCCCTTTCTCTTCACCATTTACACTTCTGACTTCAACTACTGCACAGAGTCTTGTCATCTTCAGAAGTTTTTGGATGACTCTGCCATAGTTGGATAGTTGGATGCATCAGCAAGGGAGATGAGGCTCAGTACAAGGCTACGGTGGGAAACTTTGTCACATGGTGTGAGCAGAATTATCTGCAGCTTAATGTGAAAAAGACTAAGGAGCTGGTGGTAGACCTGAGGAGAGCTGAGGTACGGTGACCCCTGTTTCCATGCAGGGCGTCAGTGTGGACATGGTGGAGGATTACAAATACCTGGGGATACGAATTGACAATAAACTGGACTGGTCAAAGAACACTGAGGCTGTCTACAAGAAGGGTCAGAGCCGTCTCTATTTCCTGAGGAGACTGAGGTCCTTTAACATCTGCCGGACGATGCCGAGGATGTTCTACGAGTATGTGGTGGCCAGTGCTATCATGTTTGCTGTTGTGTGCTTGGGCAGCAGGCTGAGGGTAACAGACACCAACAGAATCACCAAACTCATTCGTAAGGCCAGTGATGTTGTGGGGATGGAACTGGACTCTCTCATGGTGGTGTCTGAAAAGAGGATGCTGTCTAAGTTGCATGCCATCTTGGTCAATGTCTCCCATCCACTACATAATGTACTGGGTGGGCACAGGAGTACATTCAGCCAGAGACTCATTCCACCAAGATGCAGCACAGAACATCATAGGAAGTCATTTCTGCCTGTGGCCATCAAACTTTACAACTCCTCCCTTGGAGTGTCAGACACCCTGAGCCAATAGGCTGGTCCTGGACTTATTTCATAATTTACTGGTGTAATTTACATATTACTATTTAACTACTTATGGTTCTATTACTATTTATTATTTATGGTGCAACTGTAACGAAAACCAATTTCCCCCGGGATCAATAAAGTATGACTATGACTATTATCATTTTTCTTTGTCTTCCTCTTGCTTTCTTCCCTTCAATCTTTCCCATAATTACACTGCATTCTAACTCCACTTTCCTAATCACATGTCCAATGAAGTTACGTTGCCTTTTCATGATCTCATACATTATTTCTCTTTTTGTGTTTGCTCTGTTCATGATATCCTCGTTAGATATTCGTTTCATCCATGATATTCTTTGCATCCTCCTCAAACACCACATCCCTGCTGCTTCAATTCGTTTCCTCATGTTACTAGATATTGTCCAACATTCTGAGCCATATAACATAACTGGATAAATGTAACATTTCAGTACTCTGAGGCAGGTTGTCATGCCTAGTTTAGTATTGGTCAGTATAGTCTTCATTCTCGTAAAGGTGCCTTTTGCCATCCCTATTCTTCTTTTAATGTCCGTGTCGCACCTGCCATCTGATGTCGCCCAGCTTTTTAAGTAGTGAAAGTTCTGTTCTTGCTTTATGTCTTCCCCATTTATTCTTAGCCTGCAGATAGGATTCTCCTTCTTTTTGGATATCACCATACATTCCGTCTTTTTGCAATTGACAGATCGACCCATTTTTACACTTTCTTCAACAATTATATCAATTAAGTTTCGTAGTTCTTCCTCCATACTTGCAATTAACAAAGTGTCATCTGCATATCTGAAATTATTGATGTTTTCACTGCCAACTTTGATTCCCAAGATGACTCTTATTTTTTGTAATATTGTTTCACTGTAGACATTAAATAAATCAGGGGAGAAAACACACCCTTGTCTAACACCTCTCTTGATTTTCGTAAACGGACTCACTTCTCCATCTATTCTTACAGCGGCAGTTTGTTCCCAGTACAGATTTCTGATGTAGGCAGAGGTCTTTCGAATCTAGATCTAGAGTTTTCTGTAATATTTCAAATAACTTATTGTGCTCCACTTTATCAAATGCTTTTGTGTAGTTGACAAAACAAACAAATCTTTTTGCAACTGAATAGCTCGTTCTGATAGTATCCTTAACATCAATATTGCGTTCCTTGTACCTTTGTCTTTCACAAAACCACATTGTTCTTTACCTATTTTAGCTTGTATCTTACTTTTAGCTCTTGTCATCAAAATTCTTAGAAGCATCTTGGTGATATGACTCATTAACCTTATGGTCCTATGTAATTCACATTCTATTCCTCCAGGTTTCTTAGGAAGAGTGATAAGTACTGTGTTTCCCATCTCTTCTGGTATTATTCCAGTCTCATAAATGTCATTAATTAAATCAGTAAGTTTTTCACTTCCATCTAATGGAAGAAAGGAGATGGAAGAAAGCAAATCCTATAGAATATAAGTCCTTAGATAAAGAAGTTAAAAGCTTATGTCAAAAAGCCAAAGAAGAATGGTTAAACCAGGCATGTGAGCAAATAGGAAGAATCCCTATCACTGATCCAAAAAGGTTACATCTATAAATCAAGAATATTACTGGTAAAAAGCTCCTCTGTTCTCCAGGTGGATGTTTGAAAGCAAAGGATGGTACCATTATCATGGAAAAAGATGAGATTATGAACAGATGGACTGAGTATATTCAGGAATTGTTTGAAGACGATCGAGGCGAAAAACCAGAAATTAGGAAAAACCTTGAAGGTCCAAGTATTTTAAAATCTGAAGTTCATAATGCAATAAATAAGATGAAGAAAGGAAAGGCAGCAGGTCCTGATGAATTAGTAATAGAACAAATTATTGCCCTTGAAGATTATGGAATTAAAAAACTTATCCGTATACACTAGAGATAATTTAGCTGCTTAATCGACTAATCAATATGTCTTTGGAACATGGGATGAAAATGGAACACTTGGGTCAGAGACTGACTCTGCAAACCCCATTTGGATTACATCTCTGAGAGAGTGACTGAACATAGCTCAGTGGAGCCCTGTGGTCACTACTCTACCTACTGCACAATAGTGCCATCCTGAATATAATCTCAGCTCAACTACCATCAAAGCAAGACTCCCATGGCATTGCACTGAAGTTAGCACTTGGAAGGATTTTTCTGAGCTTAGTTCATTTGAACATTGGAATCAGAATCAGAATCAGGTTTAATATCACCAGCATATGTCATGAAATCTGTTGTCTTTGTGGCAGCAATATAAAATAATAGAGAAAAAAAATGTAGTATGTATATTAAACAGTTAAAATAAATAAGTAATAAAAAAATAGAAATAAAAAAGTAGTGAGGAAGTGTTCAAGCATTCAATATCCATTCAGAAATCTGATGGCAGAGAGAAAGGAGCTGTTCCTGAATCACTGAGTGTGTGCCTTCAGGCTTCTGTACCTCCTTCATGATTGTAGCAAGGAGAACAAGGCATGACGTGGGTGATGCGGGTCCTTAATGATGGATGCCACCTTACTGACTCAAAGGCGTGAGGTCCACCAGCTAAACAAGGCTTGTGCCCATGGGGTAATGAAAGATTGATGGTAACTGTGTAATTAATGCTCACTGTTAACATTGAGTTTAGGTGACAGAAAGATAAATATTCCTAAAACATTGTTACATCTCATGGAAGTACAATTTAAGGAAATGATGCTCACATACAAAACTTATTTGAATAGGTTTTCTTGGAAAGTCTTAAGAACACTCATGAAAAACTGCCTGGACTACTGCTTTTAGTACAGAACATGAACCCAAAATACCTTGTGAGATTTTCAGTTCGTGCCTCTGGTCAAAGTACGCCTGAGAGCATGGTTTAAAGTTATGCAATCCATTTTAGAGTTTGGAAACAATTAAGGAAAAGTTTGTCATTAAATTCTTTGAACAACAATCTTTCAATGTTAAATTTAGAAAGAGAAATCAATTATCATTTAGCCCATTTCCTTGTAGTTGCATGCAATGTGATCACTAGGCTCACTGCATTGAATGTTTCCGATTTCAGTTTTAAATTCTGAAGCACAACTGATTTAAAAATACACACAGCTTTTTCCTTCTTTCTTCCCTCCTGAATTTATGTTGATTGAGGCGAGGTTATTATTCCAAAGGTGCTGGCAACTTGTTTCCTTCATTCACCAAGCAAATTTTCAAATCTGGTCTTGGATAGTCAGCAATGGCAAGCCGTCAGCTGCGGGTACTTTAAGGATAAGTGTAGCGGACACTTGAAAACAAACCAAAACCGCTGAGAGACTAAGCCAGGGTACTCGACACTGTGTGATGCACTTCCAAATAATGAATTTCCAAGTCAAAAAAAGGTATAGTACTTTGATCCTTTATTACGAAACCAGCAAAAACGAACAATCCTGCAGTGATAATAAAAACTAACAAAACAAAATTAATGATGTAATGGTCTAAACTTGTGGTCTGATAGTGACATTAATATTCGAATGGCATAACATTTGAATAGCGTTCCAATTAGAGATCTAGCTAGCGAAATAGTGGTTAGTGTAACTAATTAGTGTATTTAAGCAATATCAGAATTAACATTCTATTTATATCTAAATGGTCAAAAAATATCATTCACTGTGGCTCAACTCCTCTCCACTAGACTAATCTAAACAACTAACTAAGGCAAAGCATGAATATGTAACTATACTGATTTACTTCTCCTGCGCCCCAACCCATGTGACAGATTATCATAACAAATGCACCACAAGATACATCACAGACAGAAAATAGATACCTGGCTCCAATGGAGTGAAAATAGGTACACAGCTCCTACATCAAGATCACTGTTATTCTCACCTGTGATCCACTCGAACGCACTTTGTTTGTTATCTCGTTAGCACATTACATTTAGTGTGACCTGATGGGACGAATTTTATATCGTCCTTTATTTGCAGTTCCTGGTATCATACCTTCTGGAATGGTCTGAGAGTTTGTTTTTTCCATGGCTGCAGTCAACTCTGTTGAAATAAATATCTGCCTTGCATCTTTCCCCTACTTTTGATTTTTTGCAGGCATTGTTTATAGGTACCATTTAATACCACTCCTGTGCTATTATAGGATCTGGAGTTGTGTTAAGATATTTATTTACTCGGCTGGACTGACCCTTTAAGACCACTTTTCCAATCAAGTTCAAAGTTCAAAGTAAATTTATTATCTAAGTATGTATATGTTACCATACACTGCCTTGAGATGCATTTTCTTGCAGGTATTTCCAGGAAAAATACCCAATAAAATTGACAAAAACTACGAAAACAAAAACTTACAAACAACTAGTGCGCAAAAGACAAACTGTACAAATAAAAAAAGTAATACTGAGAACATAAACTGTAAAGAGTCCTTGAAAGTTAGTTTATAGGTCAGAGAATCAGTTCAGAGTTGTGGTGATTGAACTTATCCACACTGGTACAGGAGCCTGGTGGTCATAAGATAACTGTTCCTGAACATGGTGGTATGAGACCCAAGGCTTCTGTACCAACTGCTCAGTAGTAATGGCGAGAAGAGGGCATCAAGCTACCTTTAGATAAATATTTTTTAAGCTACTGAGATCAATCATGGAGCAACTGCAACTATTTCTACAGTTCAGGCTCCTTGTTAAAACCTGCATAATTTATCCTGAAAATTGCTGCACATTTGTAAAAGGCATGTGCAAGGATGTTTATTAACCTAAGAAATGCACTCAGTGGCCACTTTCATATAATATGCACTCAATAGCCACTTTATTAGACACAGGAATGGAACCCAATGTGGCTCTTGCTGCTATAGTCTATCCACTACAAGGTTTGATGTGTTGTGCATTCAGAGATTCTCTTCTGCACACCACTGTTGTAATGCATGGTTATTTGAGTTACTGTTGCCTTCCTGTTAGCTTGAACCAGTGTGGCCATTCACCTCTGATCTCTCTCATTAACAAGGTGTTTTTGTTCTCAGAAATGGGCTGTCTGTATGTTTTTTTTCTGTTTTTTGCACCATGCTCAGTAAACTCTAGAGACTGCTGCATGTGAAAATCCCAGGAGATCAGCAGTTTCTGAGATACTCACACCACCCCGACATACCATCAGTCATTCCATGATCAAAGTCACTTAGATCACATTTCTACCCCATCTTGGTGTTTGGTCTGAACAACAATTGAACCTCTTGACCATGTCTTTATACTATTGTATACAGATGTACCTAATAAAGTGGCCACTGAGTGTAGTGATAAAACCATAACATTGATTTTATCATATATTTTAATCATATGTTTTATTAAGAAGGATTGGCAGAGGTAAAGACCCTTCAAGTGCAGTGGGGATAGCTCTTGCTTTATAGTGGTTTCCATAACAATATTTGCAAGGTACCATTTCTGATAAGGCCTACTCAAGTGGTTAATTTCCAATAGCGTGACAGAGATTTGTTCAGCCAGGTGTTGCAGAGGAAAAGCAGCAGCATAGATAAACAAGTTGGGAAGAGGAAGTAACACTGTGAGTTTTGATTTTGCTATCTTCGGGTTTAGTGGAAAATGTGCTGTAAGGCCTGGAAAACAAATAAATCTTACATTTGGCTGTGATGCAAGAGGCATCAGTGTCTAAAATATAGGTCCAATAATGTGATAGACCAAGCTAGCAATCTGGACAGCTGAGTTCATTGCGAGAACTGTTCTGTTTAAATTCAGTTAATAATCTGACATTTAAATGAAAAAGAAGTCTCCAGTGATGATGAGCATAAAAATCTACAGGATTGTAGAAACCAATGCTCTTTGTAGGATATCTGCCATCCTTACCCTGTCTGGTCTCCAAATGACTCCAGAGTCACTAATCTAGTGGACTCTTCGATATTCTCTAAAATTACCCACCAGTCGCCTAGTTTTGAAGGGAATTAAGGAAAGCAAGAAATCAACTGTCCAGATCTGGAAAGATTGAATAAATTCAAATAAAACCTTATTTAAACAAGTGCAACTTAAAATATCAAGCATTTTAATGTGTTATAAATGGATTGTGTAAATGTGTTTGACCCACTGGGATTATCCTCGCTGCATTCACTAAGCAGAACAGAAAATAACTTTTATTAATAGTTATTATTTAGAGGGACTGAACATGGACATGAAATCTTTGAACCATGATTCCATGTTATGTTTACTTAACTGAATGAGGAAATGATCCAAATATTACTGATGTTAATTAATTCAGTGCCATTGATTTTCTTGGCAAACTAACCAAACTGTTAATATTATGCGCCACTCAGCCTTTTCACTTTGCATCTAGGAAACAATTGTTAAATAAATCATCACACATTTTAAATTACGTTTCAGCAAGTTTGTGGAAATTGTGTTGGCACAGTGGATATTTTGCCTGGTTTCCTTGCCTAAAAAAGGTTATTTTCGTGAACGCATGTCCAGATCGCAAGGGCCTACATTGTAAAGCATCCTGGATTCCTTTCCCTATGTGACTCCTTTCCTGCTGACAGCTCTTCACCATCTAGGAAGAATGGCTAGGCTTCATCTGTTAGCTCGGAAAGTGAGTGCGTGGTAAGTGACCACAACAGCATCACAGCCAGAACTAAAGTCAACACACAAACATATCTGATCAGGAACTGTAAACTACTGTTGCCTTTTCTTCTCTTGGAGGCCAGTCATAACACTCCGGATGCAGCTCCAAATGAGGTCAGCACAGAAAGGAAAGACTTAGGATTGACTCACTAGCCTGCATGCTAAGAATTAACATCACTACTTGAGCATCTGGCAATCTTGGAGATGTTATGTCTAATGGTTAGAATTTCAAACTAAAAGGAATAGTTGACAGGAAGTTGGAAGCATACTATCATTTCTGTCCCAATTCAAAATAACTATTTAATCAGAAGCGGCTGAATAAAAAATACAAATTGGCGTTGAAATTACACAATGGAATAGTCTGTTCGCACTTCTTGCATCATATGCTAATACTCCATCATTTTCAGGTTTATTGTCAGTACAACTCTTCTGCAGATCCTCAAGCTATAAACAACCTTTCAGTTTTTATCATTTCTATCTGCAGAAAAGAAGACATCATCTTGTTCTCATCCACCTCTTGTCCATGTTTTACAGCAAAGTAAACATTTTACATTACATTCTCTTTTATTAGACAACAAAGAAGCAAGGGAAACTGTTGAAACTGTTTGGGAATGAACTCTTTAGTTCTGATTTTCAAACAGCACCTTCAAAAAGAATCTCATTGTCCCAACGTTCTTAAGGACGATCCTGCCTCTAGCCTTTCAGCAATTTTCAGTGCAATATCTCACCAAGTATTTAGCAGTACAAGCACAAGTGGTTGTGTTTCAATTATTAACTTCTTGAAAAGCAATGATTACTTCTGTATTCTATCAACTAATCTGAGGCAAGGAGTGTTTGATAAGAAACTTATTGATGTTTGCAGGAAGTATTCAATCACTGCCTCTTCCCACCCCTATCATCTACCCACCTCCTCCTCCATTCCCTCGCAGACCCCTGCTTCCCTGTACTACTGGTATAATACCTAAGAATCATTTTATTTCGCCATTAATAAGACATTGTGTCACTTCAATTGAAGCACATGGGTGTCATGTCACTTCGGTCTGAATCACCTGACACATACCTCAGTTATGTTCATCCATGTGATTCAACTGTTACCAACTCTACATCAACATCTTCTGCACAATATACAAGTCAGTTTTGTGTTGGATGTATGAGAAAGAATAACAAATCTGCTTTCTTGAAATCCAGGTGACAATTCATAAATGCCTGTTTCTTGCCTGGCATATTCAGTTGCATATCCACATATCAAGAGCCAATGTGTATAAACAAGGAGAAATAAACAGTTACAAATTACCCTTCATGTTGATTATTGGACAGATATTCCATTTCAATGTTAATATTCAAATTATGCAAATACTTAAAACCTATTTTATAAGAAGGGCCAATCTCAGCTGCAGCCCAAATTCACTCAGCAATAAAAAGAAACAAACTGCTGGAGGAACTTAGCAGATCTGGCAACATCTATGGAAGGAAGTAGACAGTTGACCTTTTGGGCAGAGACCCTTCAGCTGAGCCGGTGACTTGCTCTCTAACAATCCATTCCACTTGGACTCTTCCTTCTGGCCTTTTATGCTCTCTCGATCTTTTCATTTCCAACTTCCGAAGCAACATCAACCATCTTGACTTCTCAACTCACCTTGCCCTCCCTATCCTTACTCCTTCTGAAGCAGTCTAGATGACGGGACTCAAACACAAAACATCAACTGTTCATTTCCTTCCACAAATGCTGCTTGACCTGCTGAGTTCAAAGGATTAAAAGTACACTTTTTTATCAAAATATATATACAGTATACAATCCTGAGATTCATCTTCTCCACAGACAGCCAAAAACAAAGAAAACCATGGAACCCGTTCAAAGAAAAACATCACCATCCCTACACCCCATCAGCATTTTGCTTTCTGCTCCGTATTCCAGAATCTGCAGTCTCCTGTCTTTCCTTTTCACGCAGTGTGTTACCTGGCAGATGACTTTGACATAATCTTTTAGTAGGCACATTTGCTTGAAAAAGACCTTACAAGGATTATGTAGTCCTTTA
Source organism: Mobula hypostoma (assembly GCF_963921235.1). Taxonomy (NCBI): domain Eukaryota; kingdom Metazoa; phylum Chordata; class Chondrichthyes; order Myliobatiformes; family Myliobatidae; genus Mobula; species Mobula hypostoma. The sequence goes on from NC_086117.1 coordinate 30,831,644, forward strand.
ACTTCTCATTTTGATTTCCTTTTGATTTTAATATGCCACATCCTTTTATGATTAAGAAAACATGCAAGGAAGTTGTTGCTCAAGGCAGTCTTCAGTGCGAGTGCTTCTTGTCCATACAAGTGGTATGAGTTTAAAAGGAACTTAACTCCTGGGACTTGCTAACTGTATGGTTGAGACTAATGTGAAATTCATCTATCAAGGTTCAGATTTCATAATACATTAAAACCAATGGATAACTCCAGAAGATGTGCAAGTTTAGAAAATGGAACTGCGAGTTCCATCAGCAAGTACCAACAAAAAGTACAGTGGATTTTGGTTAATTGGACCATTATTTAATCAGGACAGCCACATATTTGGGGCAATTCTTCAAGGAAGAAAAAAACCCCAAGAAAATAGCTGGGATTCCCTTAATTTATTTGGGACACTATGCTGCTGAATTGGGATAGAAGACTATTGCCGATCAGTTTCTAACTAGCATAAGTCGCATGTACTTGCATGGTCGTTAGGCACTACACAATGCACAGAGGAAAGAGTTTTTAAATAGTGTCAGTTGCATATATTTGTGTTCAAAAAGCAGTGAATTTTGTCACTGATAGTTGGTAAGAAAGAAGCAGTAAGACAACTCAGAACTGTTTTGCTGACTGCAGTTTTAAGCATTCAGGTTTGGAAATGCCAGAAATGCCCAAGAGTGAAAATGAAATGATTTCACTACTTCAACAAGTCAGGAACTACAAAGAATTTGAAGGTATCGGTCATCATCTTGAATGTTACAATGAAAATGAAGATTTGGAAGATGGAATCTTTGAAAGCTTTGCATGAAGGCAGTCCATTATCTTCTCTAGATGCCTGCGCTGATTTTGTTCACGTACAGTCAACCAAAAGAGCACGGCAGTGTACACTGGATGAATTCCTCCATCAATAACAATTAGGAACCAATACACAGTTTTATAGCACTGCAGTAGCATTGATAATGTTATAATTTGTTCTGCATTTCATTTAAAAATGTAATTTGTTCCTCAGTTAAACTGTAGTTTGTGTTTTTTTAAATACCTTTTTAACTATTTCCATGAAACTTCAGCTAATTGGGGCGGCACTTAATTGGGCCAAAATGTACTGGCCCTGATGTGAACGGATCAACCAGAATCCACCACCTTCATTAAAGGAATACTGTTTGTCAGGATATGCATTACAATATGCAGCATCCTTTCATTTGAATAACAATGCAATACATAATACCAACATTTAAGTGAGAAGCGGTCGTATCAAGGAAATTGCTGTGCCCAATCTGTGACAAAATGCTTCCCTGAAAATGAGCATTAAACTAAATAATCTGGGCTTGCATTTTAATTCTGTTGAAACAAATGTGTGAATATTAATATAAAAACAATGTCATCAGGAAATCCAGGTCACTGTGCTTTTTCTTAGCACAGAAAGACCCTATGTTTGATGATGAATAAGCTATGTCTGATCCAAATGCATAGAATTTGAGGAAAAAGGGTATCAGCCATATCAAGCCAAGGCAGCAGGGACCTAACTAATAGATAAGGGACAAGATCAGGTTTAGCTACAAAGTTTGGCACAATCAAATAGCTTATGTGCCTTACTACAACTGGTGACAAAACATTGTGTTCAAACTCCTTCTTCAGAAGAACACAAAACACAATCACCTTGAGATTTTAGGCAGTTTAAGCACTAAGACTCATCTCTAAAAGGGTAATATAACAAAGACTTCAAAAATATACAGAAATATTTCCATACATTAATCCCTTGTAGTATTGAGCCAGTGAAAAGTTAGTACCTTTGCCGTACCAGGAAATGAGTGGCTCCCATATATTTAGTGCCAAATCTATAGAATGAATTGTGTCATATAGCAACACACACAAAACACTGGAGGAACTTGGCAGATCAGGCAGCATCTGTGGAAAAGAATAAACAGTCGATCTTTCAGGCCAAGACCCTTCATTGAGTTCCTCCAGCATTTTGTGTGTATTGCTTGGATTTCCAGCGTCTGCAGATTTTCTCCTGTTCGTGTGTTATACAGGTATCCTCCGCTTTTCGAACGTTCGCTTTACGAAACCTCGCTGTTACGAAAGACCTACATTAGTTACCTGTTTTCACTAACAGAGGGTGTTTTCACTGTTACGAAAAAAGGCAGCGCGTGATAAAAAGCAGTGCACGATAAAAGGCAGCGCGTGCCCCGAGCAGCCAAGCTCCTCCCCTGGAACCGCATTCTAACCGGCATTGCTTAAACACATGCCTGTGAGCATCTGTGCATTATGTTGATTTATTTTGAGCATCTGTTAGCAAGATGATTTCTAAGGTATCGGAAAAGCCTAAAAGAGCTCGTAAGGGTGTTACACTTAGCGTAAAACTAGACATAATTAAGCTTTTCGATCGTGGTGAACGAAGTAAGGACAAAATGAGTTTGGATTGTGGAAGTTGACGAAAATGATGTTGAAGAGGTTTTGGCATCCCATGACCAAGAACTGATAGATGAAGAGCTGATGCAATTGGAAGAGGAAAGGATAACAATCGAAACCGAATGCAGTAGCAAACGGACCAAAAGTGAAATCATCCAGGAACTGTACGTGAAGCAACTGCGTGAGATTTTCGCTGCAGTTGACAACAATGATCGCAGAAAGGTACAACTTTAATTTTGAAAGGGTACGTCGGTTTAGGGTATATTTGCAGGATGGTTTGAGTGCTTACAAAGAACTGTATGATAGAAAAATGCGTGAGGCTAAGCAGTCAAGCATACGGTCGTTTTTCAAGCCTTCCACATCAGCCACAGCAGACGACGAACCTCGACCTTCAACATCGAGGCAGGCAGACATAGAAGATGACCTGCCTGCCCTGATGAAAACAGACGACGATGAGATGACACCCCAGTGTCCCACCACCCCAACCCCTGGGCCGCGGACCGATACATTGCCGTGGAGAATGCAATGGTATGCAGGATGCACCCAACACATCTTTAAGAAAAAAGCTGAAATAAACAAGCTAATTAATTAGGTGCCACCCGGCACGTAAATGTCGGCCCAAATCAGAGGCGATTGCCGATTGCGTCGCCTCTGATCTGCGCCGACATTTACATGCCGGGCGGCACCTAATTAATTTGCTTGTAATTTCGGCTTTTTTCTTAAAGATGTGCTGGGTGCGTCCCAGCCACCGCTGTACCACTGCATGCTTCGCGGATCGGTATCGGTTCGCTGCCAGGAGGATGGGGTCCGCTGCACCACCCCAATCTCCAATGACTCAGCCTAACACACCATCATCAGTGTGCGCGGCGCTGTCTTCCCAATTCTGGTAAGTGATACTACACTGTACACACATTATTTCTACTTTATATAGGCTGTGTATTTTTATGCGTTATTTGGTATGATTTGGCATGATTTGGCAGCTTCATTGCTTAAAAGTTACTGGAGGGAGTGTTTCTGCCGAGAGCGCTTGCGTGAGATTTTCGCTACGGAGAACAGTGCGGCAATGATTGTAGAAAAGTATTTCTACTTTGTATAGGCTGTGTATTTATCATATCATTCCTGCTTTAACTATATGTTACTGTTATTTTAGGTTTTATGTGATATTTAGCATGATTTGGTAGGTTATTTTTTGGGTCTGGAAACGCTCACAAATTTTTCCCATATAAATAAATGGTAATTGCTTCTTTGCTTTACGACATTCTGGCTTACGAACCGTTTCATAAGAACGCTCCACCTTCGGATGGTGGGGGAAACCTGTACAGCAGTTTTCTAACTGTTTGTGGTACTGAGGTTATCTTATTAAGAACGTTCAAAGCCAAGATTAGACTCATAAGCCACTTGAGAGCCCATAAATAGATCAACAGAATGAAGACCATCATCCTCGACCTCGAGGGATAGCCACAACGACGACTGCACAGGAGCAAAAGGAGCTGCAGAGAGTTGTGAACTTAGTCAGCTCCATCATGAGCACTAGCCTCCGTAGTATCCAGGACACCTTCGAGGAGTGATGACTCAAAAAGGCGGCACTATCATTATGGACACCCATCACCCAAGACATGCCCTCTTCTCATTGCCACCATCATGAAGGAGATACAGGACATTCAGGAAAAAACAACAATTTCACGACATATGCCAGTGATATTAAACCTGATTATCATTCTGATTCTGCTATTCCTCAAAACAGCAAATGCATTGCAGGCATTCCCAATATTTGCTTCTCTTCCTTTCCCTTTGTTTTCTTCATGTTACTACAGGGGCTTCAAGCAAAAACCATCTCAGACTGTTAATGGATGAAAAAAGGACATCACGGTAAAACAGAAGTGAATAATATAGAGTAAAATACATTTTCGGATGCACACAGGGCTGGAAAAACCTCCCTGTGGTTCAGTGAGCAGTGAGATAAGAACACCATCCATCTGTGAACAAATAAAACTCCAGAATTTATTCACAGAATATCAGGCATGAGGCCAGTTTTCAAAGCCCTAGATAAGTTCATGTGGTTCTGACTTCATCTGAAAAATTTGAGTGTGATTTGGGATCCTACCGAAATGTTGATGTTGGCACAAGTCCATGATAAAGTGAAGATATGCTATGGATTTTAAAAGAGATAAATACAAAGGCTAGCATAATTCAGTCCAAATCAACAGTTTACAGAATTATTAAAGGCTAAAGAAATCAGTTTCTATGACCGCTGATAAACATACTGTTAAAAATTTGCAGTTAAGAGGCATCACAGTATTTCTTGTCAAATTCCTAAAGGTCGTGGATGATCAGACTGTTTCCCCTGCAGGAGAACCCATTATTTAAAAGGCAGAATGTACTAACTCAAGGCTTCTGAGCATTCAAAAATGTTTTCTATTCTCACTTGATTCTGAGGAATTGGCATTCATCGCATGTTTTAGATTTTTTTTTCTTTTATTTGAACAAAGAAGTGAAATGTGATACAGGCAGTGTGAAATAGCACGGGACAAATCCATAATCTCCCTGATCCAATTCCTTGGTGTTGCCATGGTGCTTGCATTTCTGTTTACCAAAAGCAATACTTTAGGGTTTTTACCTACCATACGTACAGATCTTTATTGCTGTAGAGTGGCAATGTAGACCTTATATTCGGCATGTTTAAACTATTACACCTTTAGGCTTATGCAGATCTAGTTTACACATTAAAAGCAGGGCAGTAACAAGTCTCATGCGGAGAAATTCACTCCCACTCAATGGCACTAGAGGTTTGTCACAGGACATGTACTGATTTCATGGTATACATCTCGGAGGTTCAACCCTAAATATTGATGCTGCTGCTGAGTAATGTTTTAACAGTACCAACTGCAGACTAACACTGCTAATTGGGCCAGCAGCGTGGTGCAGATATTAGTGACAATCCAAAGACCAGGTTCAATCCCGGTTTAGGTGCTATCTGCAATTATTTCTCTCTCTCTAATCATGTGAGTTTCCTCAGGTGGCCCTGGTTTCTTCCAAATTCCAAGGATGGCATGTTAACCGAAGGGTAATTGACCACTGTAAATTACATCTAGTGCAGGACTTCCCAACTGAAGTCCACAGACCCCTCAATTAATGGTAAGAGTCCATTGCATGAAGTGGTTGGGAACTGCTGTGTCACTGAATTGCAGAATATGGGGTGAGTTCAAACTCCAAGTTTATTGTCCTTTGCATAAGCATATACAGTACGTGCACAAGTGCAATGAAAAACTATTTGCAGAAGCATCACAGCACACTGTATCAGATAAGCACCATTAACAAGAAAAAGAAACAAAACATAAATTAGAAAATTTTTGTAAGCAAGAACACAATGTCAATGTGGTCATGGAATGTGAGATGACTAGCATGAATGCTCAATGATCAACAAGGACTCAGTGGGACAAAGTGCCCGTTTCTATGCTGTATGCCTTTATAACTTTAAATTCTAAAAAGGACTTCAATGTTCCCTATGTACTGTACATCTTCATCTGTTTTACATAGCGTGAAAAATTAGTTTATTACATTTTTGGTTGATTACCTTAATTGGAAAAGACAACCTGAAGATCTGCTTAAATAGCTTCGAAAATAGGTTTGATGTAACACAAAGCTTGAATTAATCAAGAAGTATTTAATTACGGTAGTGCAAAACATCAACAGTCCAGTATCCTATTGTTTAGAATGCCCAGACCTTCCAAGTCTGAGTTATGCACTGACATTCTATCCACAGTTCTACGGACTCATGATTGTGGAGTAGCTATGTGGTCAGAAAAACTGGGGATCAGAATATGATCAGGTACAGTGGTAAAGAGAGGCTCAAGTATGGGAGTGTTTGAAAGTTCCAGCTTATTTTACAAACTGAAGTTCATCCAAAATTTTCCACCTCTGCAGTCCCTTTAAAACTCACTGGTCTATCAAAGTCTATATGGTACTGTTGTACGACCAGTTAAAAAAAATTGAAATGAAGATGTGTTTGGTATTAGATTTAGATTATGAGAACACTCAGTCCTCTTTTATTGTCATTTAGAAATGCATACATGCATTAAGAAATGATACAATGTTCCTCCAGAGTGATATCACAGAAAACAAGACAAACCACAGACTAACACTGACAGAACCACATAATTACAACATATAGTTACAGCAGTGCAAAACAATACCATAATTTGATAAAGAACAGACCATGGGCACGGTAAAAAAAAGTCTCAAGTCCCAATCGACTCCCGAGTCCCCAATAGCAGGCGGCAAAAGGGAGAAACTCCCTGGCATAAGCCTCCAAGGCACCAACAACTGCCGATGCCTTGGAAGCAGCGGACTACAGCCGACACCGGGTCCGTCCATCCGAAAACTTCGACCCTCCGACCCGCCCTTCCGACACAGCCTCCTGAGCACCATCCTCTGCCAAGCACCTTCGACCTAGCCCTTGCCGCCGAAACAAGCAAAGCCGAGGATTCGGGGCCTTCTGCTCCGGAGATTCTGCTTACCACACAGTAGCAGCTGCAGCGAAGCAGGCATTTCAGAAGTTTCTCCAGATGTTCCTCCATACTCTCACGTCTGTCTCCATCAAATCAGAATTGTGCAAGGTCCCCTACTTGACAGATTACAGATATCATTCACTGGAGAGGACGCGCGCGCTGCGTTGCACCGCCATCTTCTTCTCCTCCTCCTCCTTAATAGGAGGACATCTAATCATCCTGAAAATCTATTACTCCAGCTCCAACCCAAGGATGCAGATTGTACAAGTGTTACTGTGGTGCATCTTCTTTTGTCCTGGCTGGCTCACAGCATGTTGCAGTCTCCTGAAGTACAGCTTTGCTAGGTCACTAAATGCAGCAGAGAGGATGTCAGATTCCAGAATCAGCCAATAGGGAATGCAGTAATTGGCCTGGAATTCTTTGACACCACTAGCCTTAACTTCTTGATCGGGCCTTCATTAAAATCATTCATGGAATCCAGTAGCTGTCATAGGACATTGACCCTCAGGCATACAGAGTTCTCGGGCAGGCGTTCATGCCACTTGAAAACTGAAGCTGTATGTAGACAAATCTAGGCTGGAGCTGAGTTGGTTCTTAATGGCTCCATGTTAATTGCTTCCCATTTAGTTAACACTCAACTGTTTTGGGGTGATAGTTCTGTGAAAAGATGAAGTGGTGCTCTCAGCAGTGAAATTTGGTGTCACTGTGGATCCAAGAATCCACTGAAATTTGACTGACTGCTTTACAAATTCACATAATTGTTATGGCATAGAAGGAACCCATTTAGCCCCTCTTGTCCATGCCCTCAAAGTCAGAGTGTACAAAATTACCAACTTAGCCAACAAGATAGATCACTTTTTTCTTCAAATAAATCGCAGCATGAAACTTGCGGGGAAGAAGATAATTGCTTCAATGAGTACTACCTTGTACTCCAGTGTCTCTGGAGAAATATAAAAAGGAAAAGATTTCTCCGAATATCCCAAACACAACTCATTTCACCTCTCTGTTGGGTGGCACAGTTTATAGCAAATGATCACACTGTTTCTGTCATAGTCTATATCCGCCATATTACATCCTGTTAATCTCAAGCTTTAGTTTCATGGGCATCGAAGATTTCTACTGTAATTGTGATTTCTCTATCAGTACAGCACCATAGTGTAGAATTTAGCACAATGCTTCACAGCACCACTGTATTTCTCCCAGTGACTTAGATTAGATTAGATTATGAGGACATGCAGTCCTCTTTTATCGTCATTTAGTAATGCATGCATTAAGAAACGATACAATGTTCCTCCAGTGTGATATCACAGAAACACAAGACAGACCAAGACTGAAAAACTGACAAAAACCACATAATTATAACATATAGTTACAACAGTGCAAGCAATACCGTAATTTGATAGAAGAAGACCATGGGCACGGTAAAAAAAAGGTCTCAAAGTCTCTCGAAAGTCCCAACATCTCACGCAGACGGTAGAAGGAAGAAAACTCTCCCTGCCATGAGCTTCCAGCGCCGCAAACTTGCCGATGCAGCATCCTGGAAGCACCCGACCACGGTCCGACTCTCAGTCTGTCCAAAAACTTCGAGCCTCCGACCAGCCCTCCGACACCAAGCACCAAGCACCATCTCTGCCGAGCACTCCGACCCCAACCCTGGCCACCAGCAACAGCCAAAGCTGAGGATTTGGGGCCTTCCTCTCCGGAGATTCTCGATTGCACAGTAGCAGTGGCAGCGAACCGGGCATTTCAGAAGTTTCTCCAGATGTTCCTCCGTGTTTCTCACGTCCGTCTCCATCAAATCAGGATTGTGCACGGCATCCTATTTAACAAATACGATATCATTTCACCAGAGAGGTCGCGCGCGCGCTGCGTCATACTGCCATCTTCTCCTCCCTCCAATATCATCAGCTTCCCAGGTGCTCTAGTTCCCTCCCACAATCTAGAAAATTTATTGAGATACAGCGCAGAGTACGCCGTTCTGGCCCTTCGAGCCGCGTCGCTCAGCAACCTCCAATTTAACCATAGGTTAATCATAGGACAATTTACACAGACCTATTAACCTACCAAGTGGTACATCTTTGGACTGTGGGAGGAAACCCACGTGGTCACGGGGAGAACGTGCAAACTGCTTACAGGCAGCGGCACGAATTGAACCTGGGTCGCTGGTACGCTAAAACAGTACCATGATGCTACTGCGCTACCCAAAAGATGAACAAGTTAGGGCTAAAGTGCTGTGGCCATGATGGAATAGCTCCAGAAGCATGGCGACTCTTACGGCTGCCTACAGCACGTCTCAGATTGTATTGGTCATTGACACAAACAATGAATTTCACTGTACGTGTGACAAATAAAGCTAATCTTTAGATAGACCCATTGCTCATATCAGAGAACATCTTTGCTGAAGAACATGTAAATGTCCAGAAGATGTCATGATGACCAGACCACAGTACTTCTTCCAAACCTTTGTGAAGAAGTGAATCTAAACTTAGAAGTATTCATAAACTCATTCTTAAAGCTCCTGACAGTAATCATCTCCACCAAAACAACAGCATCTGTTTTAACTTCTCTGAGGTCCTTCTTCAACAAGTCAGACATGCAAAGTATTTTGTTTAAGAAAACAGCATCATAATATTTAGTTGTAAAACAATTTGTTGACTACTTTCATAGTTTATCTTTGATAAGCGATTAAATTTTAATAAACATATAACAGGTGGTAGAATTTCATTACCTCATCAAGCAGATGTTTCCAATTTACAGGGACATTGGATTTGAAATATGAAAAGCTTACAATATTGAATTGTATTGCTGTTACCTTTGTGATAGATACATTATATAGCATGACCTATGGTCAATCTAATTTTTGGAGTAGGCATTTCAATGTTCAAAGACAATGCATTGTCAAAGTTCGTGCATGCCTCTATACACTGAGATTCATTTTCCTGCAGGCATTCAAAAGAGAAATACATTCAAATCAATGAAAAGCTACGTACAAAGACAAACATGCAACCAGTGTGCAAAGGAAGATAAGCTCTGCAAATACAAAGAATACAGATAATAATAATAATAAATAAGTAAGTGAATAATACTGATAACATAAGTTGTAGAGTCCTTGAAACTGAGTTTAAAGGTTGTAGAGTCAGTTCAGAATTGAGGTGAGTGAAGTTATCCATGCTGGTTCAGGAGTCTGATGCTTGAACGATTTTTGACAATAAGCAAAAAATCAGACTTGCAATTTTAGAAATAAAGGTTTAATTGTTGTAACAATGACATAATGTTTCCCCAGAAAAAAAAACAATGTCATGTTTTAACTTCAATTTCACAACTATGTAAGACTTTTCCTTTCACCTGTCAGCCAGAGCCCTGCTAAAATATATCTAATGATGATAATTGTATCTAAGATTAATGATCAAAGGCATAATGAACACTTTCTCAATGAGCAAAAGCATTGCAGCCACTTACCTTTTCTCCTTCTCTCATTTACTAGGGTTGCTGGTTCTCAGAGAAAACTGTGCACTTAGCAGGGATCAATTCAGTTCCAATATGGAATCAAATGGATTGATTTTGAATACTAGCAATAAACTTGTTCTTGTCAACACAAAAATTAAATTGCAAATACTGTGAAATAATATCCAGGAGGATTGCTAGAATCACCAGAAGAGAGGTTGAAGAGCTACAACTTTCTTGTTGTAAATAAGTAACATTACTAATTATATTATCATTGGGCTCCTGAAATCAAAATGATCACTTAACATGAACTTGAAAATAGTAGACCTTTAACATAGCATAAATCAATCACTTACATAATAAACTAATTTCCAACTGCTAATAATTCATTGAATTTTCTCATTTTTTTCTCTATTCATCAGATTATGACTAATTAATTAGTATCATGGTCAGATGATTACTCTTCACATGTCATTTTAGATTCCTTGTGTTGGTAGGATATCACAACTATTATCCTAATTATCTTCAGGAAGTATCCTGGTATGTGCTCCCACTAGTTCTGATGGAGGGTCTGAAGCACCTTCAATTACTCCAAAAGACTGAGGTTTGGTAAAATACTGAAAGGCTTTTATTCGCTGTACAACACGACCTCCACAGTGAGTGTCTGCCCCCGTACTGAGGGGGAGGGGCAAGGCGAACACCTTTATACAGAACGCTGTGGGAGGAGCCACAGGGGCAGTCAGCAGAGGGGTGTGTCCAGACAGGTAACCGAGTTACAACATATATACATGGTTTACCACAGGATCTCAGCCTGAAACCTTTACTGCTTATTTTCCTCCATGGATGCTGCCTGACCTGCTGAGCTCCACCAGTATTTTGTGTGCATGCATCATAGTTGGTAATCCGTGCTGATCTTCAACAAACCATGCATTAATTGTAATTCAGATTCAAGTAAATATCAATTCTGTCACATTGGAAAATTTGAATGAATGAGGATTGGTTTCTATATTCTAATAGGTTTTGCCCATGTGGGCAATGACTGTCTTTTATCAGCACATTTATTACCTGATTATTTTGGAGCTAGTGTTGTAACCAATAATCAAAAGCTATTTTTCAGTTTCTTGTTTAATCAGATTTCTACAACCAGGGCACAAATTCAGACAAAAAATATCTCTCTACTTGCCTGTCAAACACAAGGAATCTTGCTGCCTATTGCAAACCTTTCCAGAGTGAAGATTCCTCATTTAAGTTCCATCAAATGGTCTCAAGGGATGGGATAAATTCGTCTTTCTGTAACGTTTTATCAACATATTGAGGAATGATACAGCCCGAACCTTTAGATTCAGATTCAGAGTCTTGAATTTTCTGAGGCATGAGTGTGGAATGAAATTCTTGCCCACATGAAGATCACAGACTAAATATATTGTGGCGAGCATTTGGTCCATAATGACAGACGAAGAAGCTCTTCCACTCAACAACTGTTTTATTGTGATACACACAAAACAGACCGGGCACCATGACCCAGAGAGTGAACCCAACCAGTCTCACACCAGGGGGAGGTGACCATCACACACCCCGGTTACAGTTAGGGTGACCAACAAATACACAAGCAGATAACTGTATAACCCAATATAGAATGTAACAATAAATGAACTGAAATTTCCCACCATAATCGCACAAAAGCATTTTAACACAAGAACAGTAAACAGGGTCATTATAAATGCAGGGGCAGGCTGTCGACCATGCCCTTGCCCAGAACGTCACGATATTTTACAAAATTTATGGAGTAAATGCCACCAAAGACTGAAGTTTTTCAGAATAATAAGCATTTTAAAGTAAAGCTCAATTGATATTTCCTTATGTCACAGTAAGAAATATAATAATGACCTTTTTAGGCTAGACACTTTGAGTTTCATAGAGTGACTAGTTGTATGTGTCTTTGAGTGCAATGTATGCTGAATGAAAAAGGATCTAGTGCTTTTCTGGTGTATATGATGAATAGACTCTTCTTGGGCTTCCAGCCAGGTACAGGTGTCAACTTTGCTTGAAGATTTGATGACAAACTCTGCCACCTTCATCATGGATGATGCCTAGGTATGTCTAGTCCAGTGGTATATATACCCCCACTGTCCGTCCCTCCTGACTGGTTAGTCCTCAACCAATCAGGTTTCCACTGTCCCACCTTGTTTACACTCGAATTCCAGTTCTTACTTAGAGCAAGACCTTCATCTTTGTTAAAATCCTTTTTCCTTAGTTTTATTTTAATGGCTTCCTTTACCAGGTGGTCCCAAATCCATTGGCGCGACACAATAGATTTGTGCCGTCGAAATCAATCCTATAGCCATTGTGAATGCAGTGTTCTACTGAATGCAATGCAGATTAATTAAAATCAGTACTTTAAAAGAACAACCATAAAATCTATGAATAATTCACCCAGGCTTATTCCATTATGAATGCCAGCAGTTATTCATGAGCCCCACCAAGCTGCAGGTCCTGATTCTCCGTCCCCAAGCATCAATCTTTCAATCATGTGTCCCAATTGTCTGGCATAATCCCTCTCCCCAGCCAAATCCACCATCTGAAACCTATGGAACCCTAGTCCACGGCTCAGAATAATGCCCCCTCACTCATGAAGCCACAAGCAGATGACATAGTCTCCAGCCGGCAGACTTCTCGCTCCTTCTCCACTGCATGTGACCTGATCTGATTCATCTGCTACAGTTATGCTTCTTTGCAAAGCAAGGGAAGGAAGATGACCAAGACTCGGTCTTGGGAATGAGTTTATAAGGAGCAAACATACCGCCAGAACGGTACTAGGAATGTCATATTGTGACGGATTGATGACACCCTGCAGACCTCCAGTATAATAGATAAAGGAACCAATGCAGGCAATCAGTAGCGATGGATTCATGCACCTAGATAAGTGAACCCTACCCTTTTCATGCAGGCTGCCAGTAATGACTGATTAATGAGATAGCATGGATACTCAGCAGTAAATGCAGTAACATGCTCCAGAATAACTATCACAGGATTAACATGTTCCTGCAGGCATTCAAGATAGTAATTTCTATGGATGCACATTAACGTTGGATTAATATGACCCAGTAGGTGCACAGTACCGGTGGGTTAGTATGTATTTGCAGCCATAAAATAATAATGTATTAATGGGCCCTGAAGTCTCTCATCATTTGTGGACTAATGCTCCCGTGCATGCACTGATGAATAAAAGAGCAACATGATTTTGCCATTGCCCTGTAATGGTGCAACTGGTAATGATAGATTGATGCTTCCATGAATGAGCTGAGATGATGGAACAATGCAACGATCGTGTGCTCAGGGATGACAGGTAAAAGCACCATTTTATATACAATAAGTAATGACTCCTCGAAAACCACTGCCCTCACACAGCTTCCACTAGCGTTCCAGCAAAGTTGGATGAATGCATCTTTATAAGCATCAGGTAATGCTGGAAAGATATACCTCTGCATTCACCCAGTTGCGGCAGATTTATACAGTCAGTATTGATGGACTAACTCACCTTTTGAGGCATCCAGTAGTTACACATAACACATCACCATATCACCAAATTTACGTGCCCCTGAATTGCTTGTTAATAAAGTGTTCTCGAAGTGTTCAAAAATAATGCATTAACTTGCAGTGCGGTCCCTCACTACTGTGGATTGACCCATGGACAGATTAATGAACCAATTTTACAGCAAAAAATGAAGATTTAGTGCACCCTTGCATGCAACCAGTAATAATAAATCTATTATGGAAACCCAGTGATGGCTTAACAGTTCACTGCAAGTGTCTAGCAATGACAGCACGCCATGTACCTGAAATGGATCAATGTTCCACACAGGCACTGCCAGCAATGGTGCATTATTGCATCCAAGCAGATTGCATTTGCCTGCTCCTGCTGGTGCTGCATTAATGATGAATTAATGCTTCTGCCACAGCCCCAGAAACAATGGATCAAGGAGCCACTTCAGGGCCCCACTATATGACAGATTAATCCTATCAGGCAGGAGATCAGAGATGATGGGCTAACAGTCCCAGCATGCACCAGTTAATGCACCTTGCAGGAGGTATCAGCAACTACAGATCAGGCTCCCTCCCTCAACCAGCTAAAAGTAAAGATAATGCATTCCTGCATGCACCTCTGCAGTCTGTCTGTAACAATGCAATGGTGTGTTCTTGCCAGCTGTCAATAGATAATGAATAACACATCCCTACAGAAGCCGGATATGATGAACTAATGCACCCCTACGGTCTGTTAATAATCTTGTTTTAATGAACACAGATATGCAGTAATAGGGTTTTACATGCCTAATGGTGTCCAGTGATGGGAATGACACCTGCATGACAGTAGTAACTACAGAGCAGCATAGGCCTTTGGGTGCTGATAATGATGGGGGAAATTGTTACACTGCTGCAAGCTGCCAATAAAGACCTTTTTAATGTGCTTATTCGGTATTGCAAACAGAAACAATGACAAGTCAAAATGACCCTGCAGAAGCCCAGTACTGATGGATTCCCAAACCCCAGCAAGCACCAGGTAAAGAAGCAAGGCATGAAGGTTTAATTTGCCCCTACACCTACCCAATAACAAGAGATTAACTTACCCATGCATGATGCTTTTATCAGCAGGTTAACTTGCCCTAGTGGCACCAAGTAATGGTGTGTTAACTCTATTCCCTCTCTCCCTGCAAGCTGCCGAGCAACTCAACCTCACAGGCAGCAAGTGATGGCAGAATAGTACACCCATTAAGCAGTACATTACTGACAGATTAACATGTCTCTACTGGTGGATGAATATGATAACGCAGTGAGACAGCTACGACAGATTAGTACCCACGCTGCAGGTAACCGGATAACCTGATCAACACACCCATGTATGTGATCGATATTGAGAGAATAGCCCGACTTTGAAAAATGATTATTTTGATGTTGCATGATGGATTAGTGGTTGCTCCAACAGGGATGCAGAAACAATGGATTAACATGCTCACTCTGGTGAAAGACCAGTGGAGTCGAAGGGTTTTGGCTCGAAATGTTGACTGTACTTTTTTTCCCCAGAGATCACAAGCAAGAGAAAATCTGCAGGTGCTGGAAATTCAATCCACACGCACAAAATGCTGGAGGAACTCAGCAGGCCAGGCAGCATCTACAGAAAAAAAGCACAGTCGCTGTTTCGGGCCGAGACTCTTCGGCAGGACTGGAGAAAAAAAGCTGAGGAGTAGATTTGAAAGGTGGGGGAGGGGGGGAGAGAAACGCCAGGCGATAGGTGAAACTTGGAGGGGGAGGGATGAAGCAAAAAGCTAGCAAGTTGATTAGTGAAAGAGACAGAAGGCTATGGAAGGAAGAATAAATGGTGGGAGAGGGGTAGGAGCACCAGAGGGAGGCGATGGGCAGACAAGAAGATAACATGAGAGAGGGACAAGGGGATGAGAAATGGTGAAAGGGGGGAAGCATTACCGGAAGTTTGAGAAATTGATGCTCATTCCATCAGGTTGGAGGCTACCCAAACGGAATATAAGGTATTGCTCCTTCAGCCTAAGTGTGGCTTTATCCCAACATTGGAGGAGACCATGAATGGATATATTGGAATGGGAATGGGAAATGGAATTAAAATGGGTGGCCACTGGGAGATCCCACTTGTTCTGGTGGATGGAGTATAGATGCTTAGTGAAGTAGTCTCCCAATCTACATCAGATCCCACCAATATACAGGAGGCCACAACGGGAGACGGAACACCCAACAGACTCACAGGTGAAGTGTCGCCATAGATGCTGCCTGGCCTGCTGAGTTTCTCCAGCATTTTGTGCGTGCAACCCTGCCGGAGCTCAGTAACAGATTAACACACTACTGCATTTAGGCGGGTCAATGTACCACCTAACCCTCCAAAAATTGCAAAAAAACACTTTATGATTGTTTACTGTACTATTCGATGTGGAGAGAAACATATCAAAAGTTAGACAATTTTGACACATGGGAAAGTCTCCAAAAATGACAAAAAAAGATGGCCGCCAGCAGAAAAAGGTCAAAAATCTGACTGATAACCATCAAATCGCAAGTTTTTTTAAACCTGATGTTTTAATGAATGCTCTTTTCACCAATGTTTTTCAAATAACAGTAGTTCCTGGAATGAAAGTTGCATTTGTACTGACGTCATGATGTCATCGATGATGTAATCAAGGGACAACTCTGGTATTAAGTACTGACGTCATGACACATAATATGCTACCTTATGGCTTCTCAGATGCAGTCTTGTTCATCATCTTCTTCTATCACTGGCTCATTTGTCATATTGTCACAGTTGCCATCTTGGCAATGCCCACATGCACTGGTGCATTTCAGCCCATGCTTTCTGCAGGTACACTTTAGCGTATTGCACCCTCCCGAGCAGTTGCAGTGAATCAATCTGAATAAGTACCTCTGGAGCAAGCCTTTTGTCTGTCATCACTGGAACGAGTTTTTCCCCTTCTACCCTCCATCCCCACTCAGACGGCTCTGTTTCATCACTACAGTCCATCCACTCCATAACCTGGTAGTAAGTCAGCAGGAAGTGAAATTTACAGGCCGAGGTGGTTGGTGGCAGTCTTTCAGGCGTGACGAAAGTCTTAGCTCTCGCAAGTTTCTTGCAGAGCATATTGTATCTGATAGATGCTGGGGAGTCGTTCTGATTTCTGTTGAACAACGCCACCATTGCCCTACAGCCACTGGTTTCCACAACATCCTGACTCCGCTTTGGTGAACAGAACGCTTTCAAACAATCTCTGATTCCCTTTTCTTTCTTGATGATTCTTTGGAACCCCGACTTCTTTCCAATCCCAAATACTCTGGACGTTGAGTGGCATCCGGTAAAGGCATGGAGAAACAATAGATCATTACAAGCTGCTTCTCCAAGTACCTGCTTAAGGACCTTGATACTACAGGCATTTGATTTCGCCTTGTCTGAGCGGAAATAGAGTTCAGTGTAGTTTGTTACCACTACATGGTAGAGCAAGAGTACGAGGAGATCTATGTCTTCTCCAACGAGGGTAGTAGATTTGAAAGCAGACATTGTGATGGCTGCTTTTGTGATTTCAACATCGGCATCTCCTTCAGCTTGAATCACTTCGCAGCCTCTCTGACGCAAACGTTCCATGATGAGCTGGATAATTACCCACTTGTTTGCCTCATTCGACAAGAAGTCCTCCTTTTTCCATCAAATTTTGTTGCCCCTGTAATGTTCACCTTGTTCCCATTCAAATTTCTACTTCGACGCTGATGAGTACAGTCCTTTATGCTTGGCCCAACCCCATAACCATCAAACACTACAGTGGCTCTGGCATAGTGTTTGACAGTGAATGAGGCATAGTCATCTGCAATTGAACTGTAGGTGCACCCCTCCGTCCATTTTAAGTGGTGCAGAAGTGATCCCCCATCTAGAACATAGTGATCTGTCACTGGGACCATCTGTGTGACAGCATTGTCCGATTTGGAGGTGACATAATTCTTTATCGCTTCTGCCAGTTGTGGCCTATCTGGCTGGTGCAAGGTGTTCTTTGCTTCAAACAAAGACATTGGATATGGACAGAGTTCATAGTTCAGCACTTCTACTAGCCAGAGACCACCTGTCTGTGACGCAACTGGAATAATAACGCTGGATCTATGGTATGGTCTTCAGCAACTTTGACTGCCCTGCTGGATGCCTGTGTCTTGACCTTCGAACTCCTTTTGAGCGAATACGAGAAAACAGAGTGTCCATCCATCTTCCTAATATGTCATTTCCTATTGCGAAGAGGTCATGTACATTGATATCCTCATTTGCATAAACCCCTGTGATGATGTTGCGCGATGATTTATCATCTGAAAATGGTGTGAAACAGTCCAGTTTTGCTGCAACTTTTTCAAGGTCAGCCTCATCTCTACTCACTCTGGAGGTGGACAACTCCTTATGTTGTTCACCTGTTGTGTAACTATTCGCGGTCAGTTCTTGCATGGCAAGCTTGTAAGAGGATGGCACAGTGGAAGACATAGTCTAAACTGCTCTCTGGTGCTCTGACATCCCAGTTCCTCGCGTTAGGCCCCCTTGGCTTTTTAGTGAGCGCATTAGTGTCTGTTCTATCACAAGATCAGAGTCAAGGCCAGCCCAGTATTGGCTGCTGCGCCTGATTACATGGAACCCAGACTGGAACATCTGATGAACCTCGGGGTTGTCTGCTGATAAAGCACACCCTGCGGGTATTCCCATTCACATTTTCAGACTTCCCACCCTGGAAAAACTCATTTCAGGGAGGTAGCACCATCAATTTGCGAGAGACTCCCAGAACTTCTGGGAGAGGTGGGAGGTCTGCAATAGAGTAGCTCCTTAGCAGCTAGCCAGCTAGTTTAAATAACGTTAGCTATGCTAATGAACAAATGACACCCGTTAAACTCACCTCAACATGTCTTTTATACAGTCTTAACCCACCATGGGGAATAGAAGTCAGTGTTGCAAACAGTGCAGCAGGCAACACTGTCATTATTTTTGACCCCTATTAGGCAGGGGTACACTTTAGGGTAGTCTGGGGTGACATACGTTTTACATTTTCTTTTTTTTGGAACACTCTCCCATGGCGCTCTCTCTCTCTCTCTCTCTCTCGTGGTCGCTCGCACGCTCACTCTCTCTCTCTCACGCTCTCTCTTGCTCTCTCTCTCTCTAGCACACTCTCTCGCTCTTTCTCACGCTCTCTCTCGTGTGGTCACTCTTGCGCTCGCTCTCTCTCTCACTCTCAAAAAAATTGATTTCTGGGATATTGTATATAAATTGCGGGCATCAGGGAGCCACTATTAATATGCAGGAGACTCCCGGAACTTCCGGGAGAGGTGGGATGTCAGCATTTTATACCACAATTATGGCACTACCATTGTTAGAAACAGTGAAATATAGCAAAATAAGACAGGTATGGGTCCAATTCTTTTCATTGGCAGCCATTTTTTTAACATCAGATTTTTTTTACTTTCCCGTGCTCCGTTTCTGTCCAACTTTTGATATGTTGTTCAGTATGTCTGAAAGTACAAGAAATGACCATAAAACTATTTTTTGCAATTTTTGGGGGGTAGGGGTATTTTGGTGCTATATTGACAGCATTAATTTGCACATAATGAAAGATAATGCACCCCTACAAAACATTCAGAAAGCAGGGAATTAACCTCATTCAGCCTGCTTCTGATTATGGAATAACACTTCCCTGCACACACCAGTAACGATGGAATAGCAGTGTATGGCAGGCAGCCCAATAAAAAGTTTTTAAATCACCCAGAATGTTGCACAATAGTGAGAGATTATCACCTTCCCTGCAGGTAAACGTAACAATAGTTCCACCCAGACATGCCCATCAACAACAAATGTATGTCAGCTGCAGGCCCCAATAATGGCTTTGTGCATCAATGCAGCCCTGCGGTAAAGATGGCATATTGCACCCATGCATTTGCAGAGAAACGCAATGTTAACTCATCTCTGTAGGGAACCAGTAATGAGGAATTAAGACACACTTGCTGATACCCAGCAAAACCAGATTAGCAATTGCTGGAGGAGCTCAGCATGTTTATGGAATAGATGCTGCCTGGCCTGCTGAGTTCCTCCAACATTTTGTGTGTGTTGTGTCAGATTTGCAGCAACTGTAGACTTTCTTTTGTTTGCCAGATTAACAATTGCCTGCAGGAGCTTTGCAAGTGTGTAGTAATGGTGTGATAATGGACCTCTGCAGCAATTTTTCAACAAGTTATCATTTCACAATCAAAGGTCTTACTATGACCATCCACATTTTTTTGCACCATAAACAGAAAATTTTCTTGAACTACACCCTTCACTGGTCCAAAAATAACAATGGCAATGAACATACTCTGATCTCTCTCTTTTAAACCATCACACCTTATTTTTTTCATTTTCTATTCGATTTACATTTTCCTCTTTGCTGGCTGGCTGTTGGATAAACTATACCTTCCAAGCAGGAACAGGGAAATTAAAAACCTGCTGTTAAACCTGATGGGCCAGCAGTTTTAACAGAGCATTTTCATTAACAGTGCACACTGTGAGGGCTGAGAGTCTGTAGTTTCCTTAGGCCTCCTTTTTTTTTACAAAAATAAAGCAAGGATATTGCTTAGAAATGCAAGCATGAGCTGAAGGCACAATATGATCACAATCTAACAGGTATTGAATAGGGAGGAGTGCTTTGGCTTGCAGATGGTTGCTCCTTTATGCCAATTGTATGCCAGCAGCACTTGGAGCCTTGTCAACCTAAACAAAAGGCTGAAAATTTCACGAGAATGCAACAAAATTTCACAAAAAAAAGAGTTCCATGAGTCATTTTTTTTTACAACTGGAACCTCAATCTGGTGTTTATCTTCATTCGAGCAAAAACAAAAGCAGGATTAGTCTTTACAGTATATCGTACTATAGAAAAGCCCACAGGCACATTTAGTGCATGGTGATCACATGCCTATAAAAACATAAAGACAACATATCTACTATACATATAAAATCAAATATGTTCACAAATTTGAGAAGAATCTTCTTATCAACACACGATAGCTGGCAAATTAACATTATCCCAACTGACTCGTGGCCACTGTTTAGTACAAAACCACTTGGCACTCACTCCTCTCCATAATGAAAGAAAAAGAGAGAGAACATGATATACAAGAGTTCTCAACAATGTAAGCCGGCCACAAAGGAAGTTAACTATTTCATTACGAAATGTTGCATACTTAGACTGTATGCTTTGATTTATTGTAGGTGCGATAGCATGGTTGAGGGATCATTCCTCACAAAGATGCCTTTGGATATTATTTTTTGTTTTAAGTGGCATCTCTGGCAATGACTTTCATCACCAAAGCCCTCTTGAGAAATGAAGATTAAGTGCAATAGAATAAAATGATGACAGGTATAATGGAAAATGTTTTCAAATTATTGATTTCATGCACTGATTTTCAAAAACAGCATATTTTACAAATCTTATGTTATAAATACAGTCAGAAATACATTTAAAATACCACAATTCAATTCCAATCAATATCTAGCATCCAGTATTGCTTAATTTTGTACTTCCAAAGAAAATATTTGCAATTAACTTCATTTAGTAAATATTCAGCCAGAAAGTTCTCGACATAAAATTTTGAACTGCAAAAATTTGCTTGAGAAATTCTCCACTTACCTGCATAAAGATTTGGATCGATATAGTCGTCCAGTTTCTTATAGTGGATGATGTAGTCAGCTATCTTCGTTCCTATCACTGGCTGAGCATCTTGCCATTCCAAGCCTATCATAGTACTTGATGGTTCTACACTTGATGAGAGTCTCAACCTTGATATGAAGAAGAATCAGAGAGCAATATTAAGGAGTGCAAAGTTTAGTTTCTTGAGACACCACTTCTCAATGCACAAAGGAAATCAGAGACCCATACTAGAGAGCACCAGGTTCCATTTCTTGAGACACCACCTCAAGCACAATACATAATTTTCCATGTGTTGCAAATCAACACTATTTACTCTATTCCATCTGTCCACTGCTTTTTAGAGAGGGAGGGGATTTCTAATTTACTTTAACCTACAAGCTCGTCTTCTTGTATCCTCATTGTAATAAAACCAAAACTTATTATGCCTCCTCTGCTGAGCCATTCATTTGCAACACCTCATGCTCCAGTGGGATTTCAGAATCCAGCCTAGTCATTATTTTTGCATCAATTTCCAGCAATCAGCTTGTATATAGAGAAGTGGCTGCTTGACCAACTGCCTTGCCTTTAATGAGAAGCAGAAATTGAAATTAGATTACAGGAACCCCACTAAATCCGACAGCCTTTTTTAATAAAAGGCCGTCTCCAAATTTGTGTAATTATTTAAAGCTACTTAAAAATGAACTTCAGCCTACTGCATGATATACCACAACATATCAGTAAATTAAAATGGCAAATGATAATGGAATTGGACAAATTTCACTGAATAGCAGGCTAAACAACCCATTATATTGAAGACACAGGCCTCAATGAGAATATACGAAGTATTCACTGGTAAGTCAAAAACTCTGCCCATTTATTTCTTTTTTCTTGAGATACAGCAACAATTTAATCCTACCCTAATCACAGGACAATTTACAATGACTATTTAACCTACTTACCGGTATGCCTTTGGACTGTGGGAGGAAACTGGAGCACCTGGAGAAAACCCAAGCAGTCACGGGGAGAACATACCAAATCCTTACAGGCAGCCACGGGAATTGAACCCAGGTCACCTGTACTGTAAAGCGTTGTGCAAACCACTACATTTCTGTGCCACCCTCACCATCACACCTCAAACAGGTGGTTAAGGATGTTTGTTAATGCTCATTTGACCCCTCAGCTGTGAGATATGTTAAGTTAAATGCTTCCACAAGTCACAGGTCTTTGCTGCTTCTAAATGAAAATTAGCACTTTTGCCTGCTGTCAAGTTTCAACAGCTACAGACAGGCAGTAATTGTAAACAGACCAAGAAATCTCAGCGATATCGCAGGAGTTTGCTCACAAAAAGATCATTGATTTATTTTGCCTCTTCCCCCCAAAATCATGTTGTAAAAACGAACAAGGAGTTCTCTCAATGTTCTCATCAACATTTCACTCTGAACTAAAGTGTTTGTAAGGCATCACTGACATGGAATGGTCTTCAGCTTGGCATACTCAACAACAGTGAATAAAGTTAATGGAGAATCATTGCCTTTAAAAGACATCCTTTCAGACATCTCAGCATACCAACACTTCAGTATTACTTCTATGAGTTGTTTACCTTCCTTTACTGCCTTTGCTTCATCCATGTTTCTATTCTCTCACTTACTACAATTCTAGACTATTTTCTATTGCTTTCCTGTCAATCTTTCTGTGCTGCCAGACTTAGATAAGACTTCTTGCCAGTGCACCTAGTTGAACTGCTTCCTACCCGTTTTAATATTTATGTTTTACCATTAGTATTCTGATCAAATTGATCTTATTTAATCTATAGCACATAGAAAGTAAGTTAATTAAGAACATTAAAAAGAACACTCCAAGAAATGAAAACATTTGAGAATGATATATTGGAACCATCAAATGCAGGTACAAAACAGTACATTGAAACTGAACAATCCCAGATCATCATTCACCCTTTTCAAAAACCAGGTAATTGATTCCAATGCTCTTTCAACATTGATCTGGATCACATGAAATATTTGTCTTAGGGACACCATCGACAGTAATGTGCATGTAGATAATAAAAATTCATTTAGGTTTGATGCTTTTCATATTTGTCCCTGGCTGTAGCACTTGCTTGAAATTTTACAATCCTTTCCTGGGTGGCTCAGAAAGTATAATCATGTTTCCAGACAGGAAAGTACATTTGGACATAACTTCAAAGGCAATTAAGAAGAAATTACTTGCAACTAACACATTACTGCTGCACCTTCAAAGTAGGAATGAAGGATAAAGCCCCTTTCCTACTGATTTCACAGCTTGAAGTCATGATAAAGAACACAGCAGATACTAAACAGGGTATTATAAATCAAAGGACATAGCTTAAAATATTGACATTACATTGGCAAATACATCCTTAATGTTCCACTTGATCCTGTGGGCTTATTTGTATTCTGAAGTTTGTAGCAATTATACCAGAGAGTTCAAATGGTGGTGATATTTTCTGAAACTTTATAGCCACTAGGATTTGCAGTATTAGTTAAACCTTGCTCAAAGGTAATTAGTGTTGTGATTAGTATACGTACACAGGTTGAGGTAATGGGCTGCAGTTTGGGAGTCCATCCTCATCAAATGCATTCAGGTCACATCTGCACCAGTCATCAATGACATCACCCTTTCCCAAGCACCAATAGGAGCTCATTAGTGCCGTCTTGAAGGCCTATAAAACAACCACAGGAAGTGGGAGGTAAAACCAGTCATGTTGTTGAGTCATTGGCAGTCTCATTTCCTGAAATAGTACATCACCGCAGAAGGGCAAAATTGACTAGAAAATGTGTATCTGCACCCCAACAAATATTAGTAATAAATCTTGAATCATATTAAGTTTCAAATTGTAATTAACATTCCCCATAATCTTCAAAGCTGGTAACAGACAGATTAATTTTCAGCCTGCTTGATTTCTTGGTGTATCCATTTTTTTAGTCGGAAAAACATTGTATGACAACCACCAATCTAGCATCATCAAAGCATACTTCCCGCAACCAGACTGGTGTCACGTTACCTCAGAATTAAAGGAGGGCATACTGACTTAATTATTTGTAAACGTCTAAGCAGAGAGAGGGAAAAAATAAAAGTGAAAAATAATTTCAGCAAACAATCCTGGACACATTTCGATTCAGACTGAGGTTTCCGTGTGAATGTAGACGTTTATTTCGTTATTGGCTTGGGAGTTTAGTTGACATTTGGAAATACATGTTTTGCAACACTTCTGCTTTGACCAGGGTAAGTGGCACTTCCTAAATGAATCTGTTTTTAATGAAAGCTTTCGTTCAGAATATGTGGTTGAAAGAAATTCACTACTCTTGCTTAATCATAACATGCCTGATTCAGTGATGGCAATATTGAGGGGCAAAACAATAGGACACAAAAAGATCAATGGAAAACTACAATATTTGTATTTAAGTGAAACTTAATCAGAATGAAATCAAGAAATGAAGTGTTGCAGGTAACAAATAAAAACACAGACTGTAATTAGAAAAAGAAATGCCTTGACCAGTATTAGACCGAAATTTGCATCTATAATTTTGTGTTTTCTTTACTGCTGAATTCCTCCATAGTTGTACAGCTAGTTTCAAAGCAGTCCAAAAGAGCAGGGATGCTAAAAGCAGAAAACCAGTAAATAGAAAGCAAATGGATTGATTCACTAGTATGCAAAGGTTGCACAGTGGGACTTATTATAGTACAGATGCACCAGAGAGATGACTGGTGCCCAAATGCAATGGTCAAAAGAGGAGTTGGTTCACATATTAGCTCTGCCAACTGAAAAGCAATATGTCTATCTGTTGTCTGTGCACAGACCATAATAATGAGTCTTTGGTGGATTCAAGCCATCTTTAAATTAATTAGACCTCAACTGATTTCTGCTACAGTTTGTGTTGATATGACTACTCGGTGTTAAGGTCCAAGATGTTGGATAATTGGACTGTCAGGCTGATAGGCAAAGGGTTTGTTAATATATACCACAAGTACTGAAAAACAATTTAATAAGGAAGAGAGAATCTCACTTTCTCATCAATGAGATTAAGTACTCCTGGTGACAATTCGTTTTGAGAAAAATGTGATAAAAATATGATTTGTCTTTTTATTAATCTTACAAATAAGAGTGACATAAGGATTGGAGCTGGTGTGTAAGGGGTTGGTGGTATTGTAGAAAAAGGTCAACCGTGCCTTTCTATGGATAAATTAATTGCCTGGATATGAAAATAGTGTTTAAGATGTATCCAGGTGATTTAAATTTTGCTTTATTAAGAGGAATAGATAGAGTGGACAGCCAGTGCCTCGTCCCCAGGGCACCACTGCTCCATACAAGAGGACATGGCTTTAAGGTAAGGGGTGGGAAGTTCAAGGGGGATATTAGAGGAAGTTTTTTTTTAACTCAGAGAGTAGTTGGTGCGTGGAATGCACTGCCTGAGTCAGTGGTGGAGGCAGATACACTAGTGAAATTTAAGAGACTACTAGACAGGTATATGGAGGAATTTAAGGTGGGGGGTTATATGGGAGGCAGGGTTTAAGGGTTGGCACCACATTGTGGGCCGAGGGGCCTGTACTGTACTGTACCATTCTATGTCTATGTCTTTACAGTACTTCAGGGTATTGTAACATGTAAAAGTCACTATATAACTGCAAATGCTCATATTAATGCTGTGAAATTTTTAAAAAATCTAAGACAGGATGAAATGGAAAGAAAAGGCAGGAAGCTGATTTCAAGGTTGGAAACTCTTTGATGAAATTTCACAAAACTTGCCACTGAACAGAAAGCAAAGTAAAAATGCGTGTAAAAATGTAAGTGGCAGAACATCAATTCCAAAGGAGAGCAAATATTTGCAGTAGTGATCCTGTAGAACTGATATAATTGCTTCAATAGACGTTGAGAAAGCAATCCATGACTGATGAGCCAAAAATTAAAGGTGGAACTGTCAAATAACATCCTTTACTTAAAGAGTTAATGGGTTACATAGGACACCTCTTTCTCGACTAGCTCAGACACTGTTGGCCAAATGTCTTCCATTGGCACTGTAACTTTTGATTATTTTCTAAGTCTAATCTCCAATTAACCACTGTGGCAGAACCAAATGTCACTGTATATCTTAAACTCCATTGTTAAATATACATTGACACTCACATATTATATTTTAGAAGTGGATTTCACCTTTCAAATATGGTGGATTCTGGTTAATTGGGTCAACAAATATTTGGGACAAGTCTTAAAGAACAAAAATGAATTGAGAAAATAGCCAGGATTTCTTTCATTTACTTGGGGAAATATGCCACTTAATTGGG
Organism: Mobula hypostoma; assembly: GCF_963921235.1. Classification (NCBI taxonomy): domain Eukaryota; kingdom Metazoa; phylum Chordata; class Chondrichthyes; order Myliobatiformes; family Myliobatidae; genus Mobula; species Mobula hypostoma. The sequence goes on from NC_086117.1 coordinate 30,858,518, forward strand.
CAGGAGACTGTTGCTGAACATTTTCCAACTAGCATCTGTCCCGTGCACATTGTTTGGATGTGAGACTCTACACCATGCTTAGAGTGAACAGTTTTTAAATAGCATCGTTTGCATGTTTCCGTTTCAAAATCAGTGATTTTTGTCACTAATAGTTGGTGAGTAATAAACAGAAAGGCAATTCAGAATGGTTTTACTCACTGTAGTTTGAAGTATTCAGGCATGGTGCTACCAGAAATGGCCGGGAGTAAAAATGAAATGATTTCACTACTTTAACAAGTTAGGAACGATGAAAAATTTGAAGGTGTTGACAATCATCTTGAATGTTACAAATAAAATGAGGGTTTGGAGGATGCATTTCATCAAAAGTACTGCTTGAAGGTAGTCCACTAGCTGATTTTATTTATTTCCAGTCAATCAAAACAACATGTCAGTGTACGCTGAATGAATTCCTCCGTCGATAATTATTAGGAGCTAATACACAGTTTTAAAGTACTGTAGTAGTTTTGGTAGTATTCTAATTTATTGAAATACATAACTTGTTACTCAGTTAAATGGTAGTTTGTCTTTTTTAAACCTTTTTAACTGTTTCCATGAAACTTCAGCGAATTGAGACAGCTGCTTACTTTAACCATTTGGCCAAAATATACTGGTTCTGATGTGTCTCAATTCACAGGAATCCAGTATGTTGGGAACACAATAAAACCACAGCCTAAAACAATTCAAAGTGATTCTGCACCAATCTGCAGATCACTGCATGACAGCAAATACTGTACAATTCCCAGAATACAGGTACAAAAGGCTGCATTTCCCAAGATGATATTAATAAAGTGACATTAATTCAAAGATAATTTAAAAAAACTGAAAAAAACTGAGGATACTCTGGAATGCACTGCCTGAATGGCTGGTGAAAGCAGGCACTCTTCACAATGAGGTAGAGAAGATTGAAAACTATTTGCTCCCACAATAGATGAGGAAGCAGAATTGGAGTAGATATGTAACTGAAGGCCAGTTTGGGCACGGAGGGCCGAAGGGCCTGTTCTTTTGCTGATTGACTCTATGCCTCTACATCAAGCAGCATCAGAGTAAATGAAAAAGTAATCAACCTGAAATAATAACTCATTTTCTTTCTCCTCAGATGCAGCCTGCCTAATGAGTATTCCCATCATTTTCTACATTGAGTTTAGATTTCCATCATCTCTCTTTTTATTCACTGTGCATGCTTTACTTGATATTAGTCATCTCTTAAAGTGAGGGAGGGAGGTGTGCCATAGCTGTTCTAGACTAGAGACCCAGGATGACAGGTTATCTGTCTCAGATGTCCATTTCAAACTGAGGTAGATTCATGGGCATAACCTTTGACTGGGAAGTAATTCAGACCATAAGACATAGGTGCAGAATTAGGCCAATCAGCCCATTGAGTCTGTTCCGCCATTCCATCATGGCTGATCCCAGGTCCCACTCAACCCCATACACCTGCCTTCTCGCCATATCCTTTGATGCCCTGACCGATCAGGAAAATCTCACCTTCTGCCTTCCACAGATTTATGACCCTCTGGCTAAGAAAATTCCTCCTTACCTCTGTTCTAAAAGGTCACCCCTCAATTTTGAAGCTGTGCCTCTAGTTCTGGATACTTCTCCACCTCCACCCTACTTAATCCTTTCAACATTCAGTAGGTTTCAATGAGATTCCACCCCCCCCGCCCCAGCAGATCTCATCTAAGATCTAAGTCCTGCTGCAATCGCATTGCTTCCTCAGCACAATCTACCCCTCCACCTATCTTTGTATCATCCGCAGACTTTGCCACAAAGCCATCAATTCCACTATCTAAATTATTGGCTAACGACGGGAAAAGTTGCTGTCCTAATGCTAACCCCTGAAGACTACCACTAGTCACCAGCAGCCAACCATTGAAGGCCCCTTTTATTTCCATCTGCTGCCTCCTGTCTGTCAGCCATTCTGCTATCCATGCCAGTAACACCATAGGATTTTATCTTGTTAAGCAGCCTCATGTGTGGCACTTTATCAAACGCCTTCTGAAAATCCAAGTAAGTGACATCCACTGCCTCTCTTTAATCCACCCTGCTTGTTACTTCCTTGAACTCTAACAGATTTGTCAGGCAAGATTTCACTTCACAGAAAAAAATGCTGACTTTGACTTAGTTTATCATTAGTCTCCAAGTACCTCGAAACTTAATCCTTAATAATAGACTCCAACACTTTCCCAACCACTGAGGTTAGGCTAACTGGCCTATAATTGCCTTTCTTTTGCCTTCCTCCCTTTAAAGAATGGAGTGACAATTCCAGTCCTCTGGGACCAAGCCAGAATCACGTGATTCTTGAAAGATCATGACTAACGGTCCCTTATCACTTCAGCAACCTTTTTCAGGACTCTAGGATGTAGTCCACCTGGTCTATGTGACTTATCCACCTTAACAGCTTTGAGTTTGCCTCATATTTTTTCCTTTGTAATAGCAATGGCACTCACACTTCTTCCCTGACATTCACAAACCTCTAGAAGTGAAGACAGGTGCAAAGTGCTCATTATGTTCATCTGCCATTTCTTTGTCCTCCATTACTACATCACCAGCATTATTTTCCAGTGGTCCAATATCAACTCTCACCTCCCTTTTACTCTCTGTCAATAGGTCAGCAAGGACAAGGAACAGAGTGCTCTTTCCACTGAGCTGACTGGTTCTACCTCTAGAATTCCTTACAGTGCCTGATAAGGTTCTTCCCGGCTGCCAGAGCTACCAGAAACCTTGAACATAAAGTCTCTGCCTTTGCCGAACATTCAAAAATACTCAAAGGCTAAAATTGCTAATCTAAAAAAATTAATATGGAAAATAATACTATTAAATACACTATGAAACATTAAGTACATTCAAATCATCTCAACTAATGAAAATGATCTGATATTTATATTTCTTTCCCCAATGGTTGCCTCTAATTGAAATCAATGGACTTGCTGGAATTATTCCAGTTTAACCTGACACATGTTCTGGAGGCGAAATTCCCAGGCTGGGAAATCTGCAGAAGTTTGGGCTCCCCTGCTAGATTCCATGAAGAGTCCAACAGGCAGTCCATACACAAGCAATCAGCTATGTGCAAGTTCAGAATTCCTGCCATCACTCAGAGTTCTGAACTTCAGCCCAGTTATGAAGGTAAAGGTCACCATTTCCAGGCAAGAGAGGAAGACCGGGTCTATGTCACTGTTGTCAGACTTTTTAACTGTATGCAAATTTAAAAAAACTGGAAACCTTCTCTGTAGAATAAGGCCAATAAAGAACTTGCCAAGGATTTAAAATAATCATCAACCTGACTATTGCAACAGCTACTTCCCAGTGAGAACACATCAAGCAGTTTGTGTTGATTAGAAGGAAATGACTAATTATCAACTACTTAACAATTTTAAGAAAGTTTTTACAAAGTAATTTTCAAGCTTTGTCCCACTGGAGAAGTTTCATCCATTGGCTGTGGATAGTTGAAATAGGGAATTGCAAAGCATGTAAATTTATGACTATTGGTCAGAAAATGGTGTGCCAGAATTTTTAGCATCCAGTGCTGATGGGAAAAGCTCCTCAGAGCTGCAATATGTCAGGAAATGACACATGCAATTACACAAACTTGGGGAACTTGCCCTAATATATTCAACATTTTCCTTTCCTACATCAGAGTACTGGCTATAATATCTGTTCTGTAATGTTAACTGTTGAAATGAAAAGTCAACGAATGGAACAATTATCTACTTTCAAAATGAAGCAGTTTAAAAAATCAATAAAAGCTGTATACTACTTTATTTTATATTCAAGTAGAATGTTTTGGAATTTTGGCAACACACTTCAAAAAATTGTATAGAGGTGACAAAACACATAAAAATGCACTAAGTAGATATTCTTCAATTTACAAATGTTCAACTTAGGAATGTCTGCAATGCTGATGTTTCTTTGGGGTTCTTTCTTCATTTTATGAATGTACTATATTCTTTGTTACAATGAACAATGCACGACTCTCTGCTCTTGGGAATGCACTATATCAAAATTCCCAGCGTATTTCACCCTTTTTCATTTCATTACATTTCATAACATGGAATGTTTTGCAGAAATTAATCTATTTCATAAAGCAGGGAGTAACTGCACTTACTTCTTCCATTGTTACTGAAATAACTAGACACAAAATTTTCAATGTTAATCTCAGAACCATTACTCCTGTGAAGAAATGAAAGATGAAGAGATGCCCACTTTATTTCAGATGTAATCCTCTATGATTACATTTGAGTTATGTTTTGGATTAGCTTTCACTTCTCAAAAAAATATATAACAAAAATATGATTAATGATAGGATTGTAGCCTCATCAAGTACAAGATAAAGTTTAGAGCTGTGGAACCCTGTTCATGAAAGGTTTGGAAAATCTTGGCTTGTTACAGATGTAGATGATGTACCTTGAATAAAGCTTTAATAAGAAGTCATTAACCTAATTTCTACAGATGCACCGTGCAGGACATCTTAACTGCCTGCATCACCAGCTGGTATGGATGGGCCACAGCATAGGATTGAAATAAGCTGCAGAGAGTTGTAAAACTTGGTCAGGTCCATCATGGGCACTGGCCTTCATAGTATCTAGGATATCTTCAAGAAGCAATGCCTCAAAAAGGCGGCATTCATCATTGCGGACCTCCTTCACCCAGGACATGTCTTGTTTTCATTACTACCATCAGGAAGGAGGTATGGATCATGAAGGCACTCTTTCAATGTTTCAACAACACCTTCTTCCTCTCTGCCATCCAATTTCCGAATGGACAACGAACTCAGGAACACTACCTCACTACTTTTTTTTTCTTTTTATTTTTAAACTAATTATTTATTTTGACTATTATATATATATATATGTATCTGAAGTTGGAGGGACAAGTTCCCGCAACTTCCTGGCAGTTGCCATGGGAAACCTTTCTATTGAAAGTGCTTCAGCTGAAACCTGGCACAGACCAGGCAGGGTCACTCAGTTCAATGACTGAAAAGAAGCCATAAGTAGTTGGTAATTTATATGATGTGAATTAATTCAGGTAACAAGTATATTTAATTGATTTGAGATAACTTAAACCGTATTCCTTGTTTTTCATAAGGAGAAATTAAAACGCAATGGTATATTTATTTATTTATTATTGCAATACAGCACAGAATAGGCCCTTCCAGTCCTTTGAGCCATGCCGCCCAGCAAGCCCTGACTGAATCCTAGTCAAATCAGGGGATAATTTACAATTCCAATTAACCTACTAACTGGTACGTCTTTGGACTGTGGGAGAAAACTAGAGCACCCGGATGAAGCCCATGCAGTTACAGAGAAAACCTTTCTTTGTATCATCTGCAAACCTTGCTTCAGAGCCATCCATTCATCAATACCGGCTGTGTGGTGAAAAAAGCACAACAGCACCTCTTTCACCTCAGACAGTTGAAGAAGTATAGCATGAGTCCTTAATTCCTAAGGACTTTCTAAAGGGGCACAATTGAGAACATCCTAACTGGCTGCATTACTGCCTAGTATGGGAACTGTACTTCCCTCAATCAGAGGACTTTGCAGGGAGTGGTGCGGACAGTCCAGCGCATCTGTAGATGTGAATTTCCCACTATTCAGGACAGTTACAGAGACGGGTGCGTAAAAAGGGCAGGAAGGATCATTGGAGACCCGAGTCACCCAAACCACAAACTGTTCCAGCTGCTACCATCTGAGAAATGGTACCACAGCATAAAAGCCAGGACCAACAGGCTCCAGGACAGCTTCTTCCACCAGGCAATCAGACTGATTAATTCACGCTAATAGAATTGTATTTCTATGCTATATTGACTGTCCTGTTGTACCTACTACTTACAATTACTATTTATTACAAATTACTATAAATTGCACATTGCACATTCAGACGGAGATGTAACATAAAGATTTTTACTCCTCATGTAAGTGAAGGATGTAAGAAATAAATTCCATTACCTAAATCATTGTGCAAAAATCTGAAAATCAGCAGTCCCAATACTGACCCCTGAGGAACACCAGTAGTCACTGGCAGCCAACCAGAAAAGGCCCCGTTTATTCTCATGCGCTGCCTCCTGCTTGTCAGCCGTTCCTCCAACCATGCCAGTATCTTTCCTGTAATGCCATAGGACTTTATCTTGTTAAGCAGCCTCATGTGTGGCAACTTATGAAACACTTTCTGAAAATTCAAGTAAGTGACATCCACTGCCTTTCCCGTGTCCACCCTGTTTTTTACTTGCTTGAAAAACTCGAACAGATTTGTCAGGCAAGATTTCCCTTCACGGAAACTGTGCTGACTTTGACTTATTTTATCATTAGTCTCCAAGTACCTCAAAACCTCATCCTTAATAGCACTTTCCCAACCTCTGAGATTAGGCTAACTGGCCTATAATTTCCATTCTTTTGCTTTCCTCCCTTCTTAGAGAGTGGAGTGACATTTTCAAATTTCCAGTCCTCTGGGACTATGTCAGAATCAAGTGATTCTTGAAGGATCATGACCAATACATCCATTACCTCTTCAGCAACCTCTCTCGGGACTCTGGTATGTACTCCATCTAGCCAGGTGACTTAACCACCTAAAGACTTTTGAGTTTGCCTTGCACTGTTTCCTTTGTAATAGCAATGGTACCCACTCCGACTCACAGTGAAGACAGATGCAAAGAGCTCATTAAGTTCGTCAGCCATTTATTTGTCCCCCATTACTACCTCACCAGCATCATTTTCCAGTGATCCAATATCAACTCTCACCTCCCTCTTACTCTTTATATAAATGAAAAACTTTTGGTATACTGCTTTATATTATTGGCTCGTCAGCCTTCATATTTCATCTTTACCCTTCTTATAGCTTTTTTAGTTGCCTTGTGTAGGATTTTAAAAGCTTCCCATCATCCATCTTCCCATTCACTTTTGCTACCTTATATTCCCTTTCCTTAGCTTTTATACAGTCCTTAACTTCCTTTGTCAGCCACGTTTTCTACTTCTGCCATTTGAGAACTTCTTCCTCTGTGGAACAAATCTATCCTACGCCTTGTGAACTATTCCCAGAAACTTCTCTGACCCTATATCACATCTGTCTAAAGATGTAATTCCATCTCTTACCAACAGAGCCACACCACTGCCTATGCCTTCCTGCTTATCATTTTGATACAAAGTATATCCTTTGATGTTAAGCTCCCAAGTATGGCCTTCTTTCAGCCACGACTCAGTGATGCCCACAATGTCATAGTGACCAATTTCTAATTGCACCATGAATTTGTGCATCTCATTCTGAATGCTACACACACTTAAGTACAACAACTTCAGTCCTGCATTCTTTGCCCATTTGAATTTTGCCTCTCTGAATTTAACCTATGAGTCAAGTTGTCACGTATTTGCTATGGATGCCTTTAAGTTGAAGATTTTAAATCTTTAATTTTTCAGTGAACTGATTCCTTTCAATTTGTATCTGAAAGTATGGATCACCAAGTTATCGAGCAATGCTTTTACTTCATTGCATGTGACCAGTTGTAGATACACCTCTGCCCTGAAATAGGAAGGAGTGCTGCACAACTGTTAAAGAATTCCTAATTGAATATTTGGGTAACTAAAATCTAACCAGCAATCACTTTGTTCTTTCCATTATTCTTCCTCTTTTGCCTTTTATTCTGGCAGACAAGGTCAGAAAGTGGGAATTACAGGGAGAATAGATTTCAGGCCAAGGTTAGGCGAAGGGCTAAGTAAGCAGATGTCAAAAAGGTTAAGTGCAGTGAGGGTAGGGTGACTGGGGGCAACAATGTACAGATACCCAGAAGAACATTAATGCCAGCACACGGCGAAGGTTGAATGTACATCTCGTTGTGGGTAGCACTAATGAGCTATGTACAGCAGCAGCAAAGGTGCCACAAAGGATTGGTATATAGATCTTTGATAGGAGTTCATCACTGCCCGCAGAGATTTATGATAGATTAAAAGAACCAGTGAGGATATATAAAATATTAAGTGCCTATGGGAATACTTTAAACCACACATTTGTTGTAATCACTCAACTGAGTATATACATTGCTGACATTAATAAAACAGGTTGAAGATCCAGTGTCAGGTAGTGAATCAGTGGTGGGTAAGCACTATGCACATTGAAAGCATTATCATGAGTGTGATATACAGCAGGAAATGACATAATTCCTGGTGGAAATAACATCAGAAAGTTCCTGGACTGATTTCTGAATGGGAGGGACACTTCCAAACATGTACAAAATCTTTGCTTTTGCACTATATTATATCTAAAAACAGGCATTCGTGATTCCTATTTCTAAACAATTGACTTTTTCAATATTTGTTATTCCTCCCTGCGCCTTGTGGCACATCAGGCAGCAACCTTGCCAGTTCTTTCACATTTATCTGTTCTTACGAGGCCAAGTTGCTACCTCAATGCTCAACCCAACACAAATTGAAAGGAGCCGGTCGGATTTGAACCCGGGACCACTTGCCTCGAAGTGTGGTGCAGATGCCACTATACAAATGGCTGGCTTAATACTTGCTGTTGTATTCTTAAAATACAAGAACAAAATGAATCGGTGTCTTCTTGTTGGAGCTGGGATCGCTATGTCTTTAAAGTCTGATGCAAAATTAACACAAGGATCCAAGCCTGGTTATTTGATCTGCAGTTAATTGTGAGCTTTTCTTTAAAGATCTACCTTTTAAATATGAAAAATGTCATGCAGAATGTTATCACTGATGACGCTGCAGACAGCATTTATTTTATTTCCAATACATTAGCGCCAGAGGCGTGATGGATATTTACTTCCTGGGTTGGGGGCCTCTTCTTTTCACCTAAACACAGTGGCTGACACTTATAGAGTTCACAGAGTTGTTTCTGAATAAGATAAACATCCAACTAATATTCTTTGTTTAGCTTCTAGTTGTAAACAAGGGCCATCCTTCAGGTTTTAATGTAAATGACAGGCAATAATCAGTTTGAAGTGAAAACACACCTTTGCAAACAAATACTATCTATAGAGCCACAGGATGTTGGCTACGGGAAACTATTGATTTGATTTAGTTTTTTACTGCTCACTGCTCTTTATAGTAATTTTTTGATATTTAGAAACATTTCATTTTTTTCTTTCTTTTTCAATATTTTTATTGATTTCTATATAGAAGAATACAGAGTCCAAAAGAATACATATTATAAAACAGAAGAAAAACATAATAATACCAGATACAGTATATTGAATCACATTAATGAACTCCTTACCCTATATTCATATAGATTAGATTAAATTGTATATTAGAATATAAACAGTTTTATTAAAAAAAAGATCTAAACCCACTACCAAAGTTGAAGCTGTATGGGGAAAAAAAGAAACAAAAAACCTTATCAGATAATAACATATGTTATTAACCAGCTTCTGTACTTTAACGAGAAATCAAAGATTATGAAAATAATTTAAAAACAGTCCCCACAAATTTTGAAAATCGTTGTTAGATTCAGAAATTAAACAACGGACCCTTTTCTAAACTTAGGCATGCCATAACATCCTGTAACCACTGAGCAGGGTTAGGCAGAACAGCATCCTTCCATTTAAACAAAAGCACCTCCTAGCCATAAGAGAGATAAAAGCCAGAGTGTACAAATCAGATGTCTCCAAGATGATATCTTTCCTTCCAACAATACCAAATAGGGCAGTCAAAGGGTTAGCATTAAAATTTACTTTAAACAGTACAGAACAAGTTTGGAATACTTCCTTCCAATATTTTCCAAGACTTGGACATGTCCAAAACATATGAATAAATGAAGCTTCTCCATTGTTACACCTATCACAGTAGGGAGATGTATGCATATAAAAACAAGATAACTTATCCTTAGTCATATAAGCCCTATGAACCACTTTAAATCGTAGGAGGAAATGACGAGCACATAACGATGAAGTATTAACCAATTTAAAAATTTCATTCCAAGTTTCTTCAGAAATTGAAGTCTGTAAATCTTGTTCCTAAAGATTTTTGATTTTGTCTAAAGAATCATTTCTCATTTCCAACAACATATCGTAAATATTAGATATTGAACTATTATAAAATGACTTCATATTAATAATTTCATCTAATACGTTCTCATCAGGACTATTAGGAAATGTATCACAGAAAATGAGATCACAGAAAATCTCTAATTTCAGTACCAAAAAAAATGGGTTTTTGGTAAACCGTATTTAGTTGACAATTGTTCAAACGAAGAAAGACTTCCTCCAACAAACATGTTACATGTTTCATTTTTTTTCAAACCTTCTTTGCTTTACAGAATTTTGTTTTACATGCGCCTGAGACTTTTCCATGGTACTGTACATGTGAAGTCACCCAAATGGAAAAAAAGAGATAGATTTGTTGGGGGCAGTTCAGGCTTTTTAGGAACATCAAGAAGAATGACAGTAATACAGGGTGAACTAGAATCTGCTCTTGGCTTCAATTTCTGCAATGGTTGATTCAAATGTCTGCATTATTGGTATGTCCTTTTAGCTTATATAAATTTTACTTGTGTTTTGGAAATCTGTTGTGTTTTAGAAATGGTTTGTAATTTGTAAGGCTGTTATAAGACAAATATCCTCTGAATTTTAAATACATTTTAAGAATGTTGTTCGGATTTAAACATGTATCACTGAAAATAAATGAATAGTTTAAATTACTTTGCTAGCTGGAAATACCTCCTCATTGGCAGGGAGGGGAGATCCACCACTCAAATAGTGGGTATTCACAGATAAACTCATCCTGGAAGATAAACAGGGAAGTGAACTAATTTTTGAAGAATAGATAGCTACAGAATGACCTCCCTTTAAGTGAGGGTACCCATAATTATTTATATTGGATAGGGCTTACTATCTTCACTTGAGTTTAGAACTTTGTAGTCAGCAAACCCAATATGTGGTTCTTCCTCCCCTCCCCCCCCCCCACGTCCTTACTCTGAATGATCATCTTTTTTTCCAGTCCATTTGAAGGGTATTGGCCTGAAATGTTGACTGTACTCTTTTCCATAGATGCTGCCTGGCCTGCTGAGTTCCTCCAGCATTTTGTGTGTGTTGCTTGGATTTCTAGCATCTGCAGATTTTCTCTTGTTTGTTATTGGACTATCACAGATAACTTTTTCTCATTCACAAAATTCTCGAAAAGTAAATCTGCAATTGATTTCATTCAATTTCATACTTTCTGAAGTCATGAAGGCTTGGCAATCATTCTTAACCGTTGTAGGACATTCTTTTCATAAGCACTAGATAGACAGACATTCAGATTGAGTGATTCCAGATTGTGAGACAATGGAAATTCTGTGTAAATGTCAGTACCAACCAACCATGAAGAACTACAACTTTAAGACCTATCTGTGGAAAACAATGGGGAAACAGTTCAGATATGTATTTCCTAAGCAATGTTCTGGAACTGCATGATGTCATTGTTTTGAGCAATTAAGTTTACAAGAGATTGAACTCATTGCAGAAATAAAATACTTGATTTGTAATTTATGGGTACATGAAAAGAAAGAAGGGAAATTCATTTTTACAGTGGTTTTATTGTCCTCAGAGTTTTGGAAAATACTTTGAGGACATTTAAAGTCTTCTGAAGTGGTAGCCACTGTTGTTTTGTAGGAATGTGCACAAACATACAGGAATGGATACACACACATGTATATTTAGAAATTCCACAGACAAAATGAAGCCATTATTTTAACATGGTTTGACCAAGACCACAAGGGAACATAGGTTGGTCAGTTGAAAGGTAAGGAAGAGAATGAGGGATACCACAGAGCAAGATGATTAATCTTCCATTTTGTTCTTCAAATTCCAAATAACAAAATTCATAAGCTTAAGCAAAACCTATTTGTTGACCATTAACTGCAAATACACAGGTAACCATATACAATAACTATCCCAATGTTAAGATAGATTTTGTCCCTGTGAACTGTTGGCAACCCGAACAACTTACAAACAGTTCACAGGAAGAGAACACTATCTTAACCTTGGGACGGTTGTTGTATATGGTTACCTGTATATTGGTAGTCAATGTAAATGCATCTGTGAACCTAGTTCTCGCATGGCCTGCAGCTTTACATCAGCTGACAAATCTATCCCACTGTTCTCCCAAATGCTCGTTTGTATGTCTAGGTTGTATATCAATCAGGCATTCAGAATGGAGAATTTGAATCAATAATTAATTAATTCACTCACAGGTGTGTTGGAGTTGTTAGAAAGCTTCCAATTTATTAATATTAATCCATGTTTCAAATGGTTCTCAGGCTTAATAGCTGGCTTGGCCTTCGCAGAGAGTAATTAAATGTCAGTCACATTACTGTGAGTCTGATATGGTTGACAGATTTTCTTGTCTAGATAGATGGAGAAAAATACAGTCATTCCGTTTTCACCATTTCTGACATTGGGCTTTAATTTCATGACTTATTTAATTAAATAAATAGCTTAACTGTTGTAGTGACATATGAATTCAGGCCAAAGATCATTAGACTATGCCTTTGGATAGTAACTCCTTAACTTAGCAATTGTGTTCCTGAGACCTTGTGCAACCTTGCCACACATGGAGCTATGCTTTCTCCCAGCAACAGGCTACTTTGGTACATGCACAGGGTTAGTGAGATGGTTAGTGTGTCACTTCAAGTGATCACACTATTTCACCTTCACTCCATCACCATCTGACCAGGGTGACTGTCTAAAGAGGTAGGGCACATGACAAAGGGCTGTATTGAGAGGATTTGGAAGATGGATATCCTTATGCTAATTACAGCTTTTATTTCATTAACAGAGTGAAGTAATGGAAAAAGAGGATGTGCAAAGAAGGCCTAGGTGTGTGAAGTGTCTGTTCTGTGGTGTAATCCTTCACAGACAAGGAAGAACAATTTTCCTTCTTCCTCCATTACGGAGATAATATGATTTTAGAGAACATCCATGGTCACAGGAGACATTTGGGCTTGTTAACCCTTTACTGCTTCCAGGCTTCTCAGTAACACAGTGGGGGATGTTCTGGTACTCATCAGGAAATCCCATCTGTACATTACCTGTAGTTTATTGTTGGAGTACCATGTTGGAAACATAAAGCCTACACTGACTGAAAATGCATTCACTTATGACGACTGCACGTGTAATGTCATTGCATGCATCTTAAGCCTCATGGCTCTCTCCCTTTTATCTCCTCTTCTAATAAGAGCTCAGTGTAGTGTCCAAAAATCATTGCGTTTGTTGTTTCGCATGCTTTGCCAATCCTTCCTCCATCTCAAGGTGGAGGAGCAACACCTTATACTCCATCTGGGTACCCTGCAAAGTGATGGTATGAATATCAATTTCTCCTTCTGGTGAACAATATTCCCCCGCTCTATTCCTCACTTTGACCTTTTACTTCTCACCTGCCTATTACTGCACCCTCCTCTCCTCCTTCCCTTTCTCCTATGGTCCACTCTCCTCTCCTACCAGATTCTTTCTTCTCCAGCCCTTGACCTTTCCCACCCACCTGGCTTCACCAATCATCTTCCAGCTAGCCTTTCTTCTCCCCCCCCCCCCACCATTTAATTCAGGCATCTCACGCCTTTCCCCTCAGTCCTAAAGAAGTGTCTCGGCTCAAAATGTCGACCGATTAACTCTTCAGTACAGATGCTGCCTGACCTGTTGAGTTCTTCCAGAATTTTGTGTGTGGTACCTTCAAAATAATTTTGACCACTCCCTGCGACCAAAATGCTCTTTTCTCTAAGATACGCACACAGGCTTAAAGGTGGAACTTGTAGTTGCTACTCAAAATTCTGAACAAATGGTGATTTGTTGAAGATGGAGGGAAGGAAAGTTAGTGGAACATCAGCCCAGTCTAAATACTGCAATCACAAAGATTATCAGCAACATAAATTCTGTGTGGTACCCTTGTCAGTTGTATAGACCTAAAGCTAATCATCTAGTATAATCTCTTTCCTATTTACACGTCTTTCTTCTAAAGATTTAAAAAAAATTAGCTTTATTCATCACATGTACATCAAAACATACAGTGAAATCTGTCGCTTGTGCCAAATCAAGTCAGTGAGGATTTTGCATGGCAAGTGCCACCAGAATTTCAGCGCCATCACAGCCGGCATGCCCACAATTCAATATCCCTAGCAGTATGTCTTTGGAATGTGGGAGGAGACCACAGCATCTGGAAGAAAACCACACAGTTATGGGGAGAACATGCAAACTGCTTACAGACAGTGGTGGGAATCGAACCCCATATCTTGCAGCTGCCACTGAAAAGTTACAGACTAACTATTATTCTACCGTGCCACATAAGGAACGGAACTATGAAGTGAATTTTGTTTCATGCTCTTCACCTTGTCTGTTCTATTTTGGATTCACCAATGAAAACTAGGAGGCATTCCCCAATGCACTTTTCTTTTCATAGGATGTAACCTGGTGATATACCTATTGAAAAAGGCACAGTGTGACTCAAACTCTGTTGAGTAATCTTCCAATGCAGAATATTTGATGAAAACTCTTGACCTTAACCTTCATTACCTTCGCTATTCCATTTTGTTCATTTAAACTAGCATAAACAATTCACTGCAGACAATTCCATTGTTTGGTTTATATGATGTTACAATTGCTGTGCAAAAGCCCCAATTTATTTCACTTCAATGCACAATTTCTTCATTACAGTGCTATACAATTTAATGTAATTTCTGTATATATGAGGTCAGAAGAAAATAAAGTCTTTTGCATGGGAATGAAGAAAGATGTAAGAAATAGGTTACAATACAATCTCACTTTAGCAATGGCACAATATCAAATTGCTCTCAGATTTTTTCCACCATTGAACACCCTATCTTTTGCACTTGCTCTTGTAAACAGTTGGACATACTGCTTCAAGGCAAATGAGAATTCTAAATTATCTAGCTGATTAGCTTGGGAGGCTATTATTCAGGGTTATATCTGAGGCTATGATTGCCAGATATCAGGTGTGGCATCTGCCATACCCAGAGTTTCAGTGAGAAACAAAGCAATGCTAAAAGTCCATCTTTCTCTTCCAGATGGCATCCAATTTATAGCTGGAAGTATTGATGAAAAGTAAAAAAAAATGCACAATTGCCTAAAGAGCCGAGGAATTCAAATCACAGAATTATACCGCAAAGGAAAAGGCACTTTGCTCACTAGTCTCTGCTGCCTAACCAACCTCGTCCCATTTGCTTATATTCGATTCATATCCCAATAAACCTTTCTTATCCATGAATCTGCCTAAAAGTCTTATAAATGTTGTAATCATAACTACCTCTATTACTTCCCCAGGCAGCTTGTTCCACAATCTTCTGTCTGAAAAGTTAGCCCCTGATATTTCCCTTTAAATATTTCCTCTTCCATGTTAAACCGACGATTTTGACTTCCTTACCCTGGGAAAAGAACTGTGACTATCTACCCATCCATGCTCCTCATAATTTTACAAACCCCTATGAGGTCACCACTCCAAGAAAAACTGTCCCAGCCTATCCAGTCTGTTAACGCAAGCCCTCCAGGCCCACAATATCATTGTGAAACTTTTCTATATCCAGCTTAATTACATGTTTTATATAGAATGATGACCAGAACTGCATATAATATTCCAGGTGTGGTCTCACCTCAGCTGAAATATGATGTCACAACTCTTGTAACCAGTACTACGCGTGATAAATGCAAATGTGCCATACACCACCTTTACCACCCTGACATCCTGAATTTTCACTTTCAGAGAACTATGTACTTCTACCCTACAACACTCAACAGAACCCTGTTATTTACTGTGCAAGTACTACCTCAGTTTAACTTCCCAAATTGGTTCACACTTCTCTGAGTTAAATTCTATTTGCCTGTTCTTTTGCCCATTTTCCCAGTTCTGTTGTAACCTTAGAAAACCTTCTTCACTGTCTATCACTCAACTAATTTTTGTGCGATCCACAAATTTACTAATCATGCCACCTATATTCCCATCCAAATCGTTGATATTTATTAATTGATTAACAACAACGGACCCAGCATCAGTCCCTGTAGCACACATTGCTCACAAACTTCAAATTTGAAAGCGAGCCCTCCGCTCCCAACTTCTTGCTCTTATCCCATGTGATCTTATTTCCGGACCTGTCTGACATGTGGAACGCTGTCAAAAGTCTTGCTGAAGTCTTTATAGAGAATGCCTACTGCTCTGTCCTCATCAACCCCCTTGATCATATCCTCAGAAAACATAAAACCATCCTTACTATCCCAAATAAGTCCTTGCTTTTCTAAATGCAGATAAATCCTGTCTCTCAGAAGCCCTTCCAGTAACATCACCACTAATGTCAGGTCACCTACCTGTGGCTCCCTGGCTTGTTTTTGCAACCTTTCTGAAATTAAGACATATTATGAGCCACACTCCAATCTTCTGGTACCTCCCCTGTGGCTAAGGAACATACAACATTTTCTGTCGGGGTTCTAGCAATGGTTATAGTATATCCCACAAAGTCCTAGAATATACTGAGTATATCCCCTTAACACAGCTAGCGTATTCCCCATATTTTGTGTTGATAAACTGCTTTGCTTTATTTGGTGAAACTTGTACTTCCATTCCTTCTTGGGAATCATTAAACCTTGGCTGTTTCAGCTAGTCCCATGTTGTCTGGACTTGAGGAAGCAATTTGACAAACTCATTGTGATACCATTAGTAAGCTTTTGGAAATTTGCATATTTGGGTCATACAGAACAACCTTAGAATATTCCAGAAGACTCTATATTTGACTAGGTACTTCAGAAGTGCAGTAGATGTTATCATATAGAAATTACATTATCAATTTGCACACCTGAGACCTCATAAATGACAATATAAAAACAGGCATGTCATCTTTTTTTGTTATACTGACTGAAAGGTTGACATTGTAAAGGCATTGTAACATCAAATTTCAATAAAAGCCATATTAATATTTTATTTTAAATGCTTGTCAGATTACAGAGTGTTTATTGATGATCTTTTTAAACAAAAGGTCATGACTGAGATTATTACTAATCCCTCTGTAATAAGACTCCTACCTTCTATGGACAAAAACTGATTCTCCAGCGTGAGGATAAACAGAGGAAGTAAATCTTATAGCAAAACAGGTACAGAAGGAATGAGGAGTGATCTTTCTAAGAAACTGAATGTTAGGAATCTATTTCCTTTTCATTGGGCCGACACTTCTCAGCTCTTCTGCTCTCTTAGACAATTCTATCATTTCTTTTTTAAAGAGAATCTCTTTATGTTCCTCCTTTGTTACAGCTATAAATTTACCCAGTACATCACAAGTAAAACCATCCCAACCACTGAGTACATCTACTTGAAATGTTGCTGTAGAAAAGCAGCGTCTATCATCAAAGATCCTCACCACCCAGGCATTGCTCTTTTCTCACTGCTGTCATCAGGTAGAAGGTACAGGTGCCTCAGGACTCACACCACTGGGTTCAAGAACAGTTACTACCCCACAAGCATCAGATGCTTGGACAAAAGGGGATAGCTACACTCTTTTAAGGATTCTGTTATATTGTTATTTCACATTTGTTATTTATGGCTATTTATTTATATCTGCATTTACAGTTTGTTTACAGTTTACAGTTCCTGATGTTTACAGTTTTCAATTACTGTTCTATAGTATGCCCACAGAAAAAGAATCTCAGGGTTGTATGTGGTGACATGTAGTGTACTCTGATAATAAATTTTACTTTGAACTTTGAAATTGCTTCCAGCAGTGATGTCTTAGTAAATGGCAATTTACCACATTTCCAAAGATAAAGTGGCACTGATCAAATGAAAATCAAAAGCTACAGGTTTTGGAATAAAAACAGTAAGAGCAGGAAACACTCAACAGTACAGGCAGCATCTGTGGAAAGAGAAAAAGGTTTAATGATCAGACTGGGGGAATATCTGACAGACAGGGATATTACCTTCTTCCTTTTCATCTCTCCTCTGCCTTCTCTGCAACTGTAAATTAACTTGTCATTCTTTCCCTGTTCTTATAGAGGGTCTTAGACCCAAAATGTTTCTCTCCCATTAGGTGCTAATACACCTGCTTTTTTGAGCATTTTCTATTTCCACAACACTGATTAGCTTGAACTAACATTCACCTTCAAAACTCTTAAACTCGATATTAACTTTGGACTACTTATACTGTATGTCCCGTGTGTCTACACATAGTGCTAACCTATTCCACATTTATACAGCCTGGACATTAAGATTTATTGACATTAACATCACATGCAGCATGCTTATTTTAATGTGGCCCCTGACCAAACATTGGTCAGACTTTTGGCCACTGAGAAACTTCTGACAATCTTGGACTCCAGCTGAAAATTACAAATAATTGCGTGATGAACGAATTCGGTTCAAGAAATTTTGTAAAATACTTGGCAACTGATGTGACCAGAGCAGCAACTTCTTCTGTCAGAGGTAGGGTTTGGCGGGATTCTACAGACTGGTGAAAAAGTTACAAGTTGTTTCTTGATGTCCAGAAAGTGATCCGCTGGCAGAGAGGCCAGTCCTGGGATAGTCTGGAATCCAATTTCTATGAAAGCAATATTCTGGAACCCATCCAAGTTTATCAGGAAACCCAACTGTCTGAAAGTGGAGACTGTCTGCAGAGAGCACTCCTGGCCCCTTCCTGAAAGTGGATTCTCACCAGCCTGTCATCTTAGCATGGGTAGATATGCAATCCATTAAGCTAAGGTTTACTGCTGTTACTGAGTAATGTAATGGGAAATGATATATATCTTTTGGATTTTTTGGCATGGAGCCTTTCTTGTTCATCTGCTTTCTAAGTGTTTAGGAGTAATATGACTATTTTTCTCAGGTCAGAATTGGCCCTGAAAAATCACTTTACAATCACACAACAAAATTATCTCCGTTTTATTCTAATCTCTGGATTTATCCAAATCTCAGAGAACAAAATAAAAGTCTTTCTTCCTGAACAGTTTAATGTTAATCTACTGCCAGCAAGATAATAGGTAAAATATTGCCAGACATACCAGAAAAGAGCATCAATATTTTAGATTTCAGCATTATTTTTTTCTGCAAAGTTCTGTTCCCTTTGCTCTTTACTTTTAATGCATTTCGATGGATGTTCAGATTTTGAATTTTTTTTTGCTCTTACTTTAAGAGGAATGAAGGTAAAAGCTAAAAATATTTGGAATCTGATTCCATGAAAGAAATAATTCAGCAAAACTATTAGCTGTGAATCTAATTGAGGATAGTTTCTTGATTTGGAGATTGTATCAAAATGAAAGCATGAACAATTTGGATTTTTATAATCAAATAAGAGGGCAAAGGCCATGTAGTTGTGGACAGACTTATCCATTTGACTAGGAACTCTAATGTTTATCAAATCTGCAGTGGAATAATGCAATTATGATTCACAACTAGAACACGTATTCAATAATTTTGCTGGGACGTTGCGCTTTCTAAATTTGTCCACAGTGAAACCTAGCATAGTTCTCTATTTAGTAATAAAGTGAAATATGGCAAATATTCCTGAAAAACAACATTACAAACCAGAATATTAATCGCAAGGCTTAATCTATTATAGTCTCTAAATGTCTTTGCAGCAAGCCTTTGAAAAATCAGCCAAACTCACTGGAAAACTTTTGGAGGCTCTTGCGGTTTAAGAGTCTTTCGTAATAGTAGCTTGTCTTAATACCTATTGGTATTAGGGATGTTGGTCTTAATGTTCACCCTCAGCATGGTTGTTCCACCGAGTAGTGGCCTCAGGCCCCTACTCTAGTCCCTGAACACTCGGGACTGCTTAGCCGGATGCTACATCAACTCCATCTACAAGTTTGCAGATAATGGTTTGCCATATCTCAAATAACAGTCAGCTGGAGTACAGGAAGTAGATGGAGAGCTTATTGACATGGTGTCATGACAACAGCCTTTCCCTCAATGTCATCAAAGTAGAAGAGATGGTCATTGTCTTCAGAAAGGGTGGGGGGCAGGGGAGCGGGTAGTGTGATGCACATGCTTCTGTCTATGACAACAGTGCTGAGGTTGATAGGGTTGAGAGCCTCAAATTCCTAGTAGTGAACATCACCAACAGCCTATCCTGGTACAATCACACAAACACAGCAGGCGGGAATGCTCACCATCACCTCTATTTTCTCAGGAGGCTAAAGCAATTGATATGTCCCTGTAGAACCTTACCAGTTTTTTCAATGCACCGTAGAAAGCATCCTATCCAGATGCATAATGGCTTGGTATGACAACTGCTCTTCAAGTGACTGCAAGAAACTATAGAGAGTTGTAGATATACCACATCACAGGTTCCCTAGTACAATACGATGGACTCCTGATGTTACAATCTACCTTGTTATGATCCTGCACTTTATTGTTTACTCTCCTCATCTGTGGCTAAGAAACATAAAAACTGCACTGTCTCTGTTGCTGTTACACTTTATTCTGCAGTTACTGTTTCACTTGATGTACTTCAGTGATCTGATCTGTATGAACAGTATGCAAGGCAAGCTTTTCACTGTATCTCAGTACTTGTGACAATATTAAGCCAATTCCAATTCAATCTATATTCTATCTGCCAAACATCCTCTCCAGCAATGAAGGTTTAATATGAATGGCACCTCATAGCTGCCAATTTTGAGCATGTAAATTTGTTGTATTTTCCCTTTCTAAGAATGTTTGCCTTCCTGCGTTACTCATTTTGCTCTTCTGTCACACTCTCTACCTGACCGGACATTGGATAAAATATTTATATTATCACTCAGTGGTTCAGACAGTGTACAGCTTGCTCACTCCAATTTATTAAGGAGTTACACATCTCTTCACATCATTTGCTCTGCAGAGGACGTTGTGCAGTTGGTGTAATACAGTACTAACCAAAACATGCAGTAGTTTTTTTTGAATAGAAACTTGTGAAGCAAAAGCTTATAAAACTGGCATTGTTACAAAGGAGTGAGATATTGTGTGTTGAGAATGCGGTGTAATAATTATGTTTGTCTAATACACATCCATCTGAAAGCTTTAAGTCCTGCTGTAATAAACACAAGAGATTCTGCAGATGCTGGAAATCTAGAGCAACACACACAAAATGCAGGAGGAACTCATTAGAGCAGGCAGCAACTAAACAGTTACCATTGCTACACCTGCACCATAACAGTTGTGGGCAGATGCAACTATATTGATTGGTGGAGACTATTTATTCATGATTGATTGTAAAACCTACTCAGTTACTCAAATCAAGTCTCAGTGTATCTAATACCCTAACCACTTGGATGATAAAATTAACCTCTTACACTTTCCCAGTGGATTATACCCCATCCCAGCCAGAGGCCACAGGCTTATGAAAGTTAATATATTATGGCTTTGTCTCCACATTAGACAAACTGGAGATCAGATTTTTCACTAATACCCTAAACAGTTGAAGATCCAAAGAAGAAAATACATTTTCCTTGAGAAAGCCTATTTCCATTAGTGCAAAGATGACAAAGGAAGACTTTTCAAATAATTGAAGAATGCTCTTAAGTCGTATCTGTTTTGTTAGCTCACATAAGCTTCTGTGCCCTGACCAAAAGAATCTTAACTGTTTGAGTCATCAAGTTGTAAATTCTCATTTTCCAGTCTGTATCAGATATTAACTTGCTTACACTCACTCTAATATTTTCCCAGATGTATCTTTGAATTTTTATATTTATATAATCAAATTAATTATTATTTGAATATATTTGAAGCTGTATGTCTGTGATGCTGCCATAACTACATTTTTCATTGCAGCTGTCCATACATGCGATTGTGCATATGACAATAAACTCAACTTTGACTTTGAGAATATTAGCAGATATGAGCCAATATCAGTAATCATCTCACGTAAAGATGGACCGTAAACAGTATTGACGACAGTCTAGGATATGATGTAAAGTCGGTCGGACAGCCAACTTGTACTAATTCATGAAAGAATGGACTTGGTAGCCAATTCCTCAATTTGCATTTTGAAATCCAAATCACACATCAAGATTTTCAAAGATGTGATGAGATGAGAATGGCCACTACCTTTTCCCATCTGCACACTGTTGAAATCTGCAATGCTTTACCTAAAATTACCATGGCTTCAAAGTTTTCTAGGTGAAATTATTATCAAAATGTATCTTCAGTGTCCATTATCATCATTGATTCTACCCTTTTTCTGTCCCTATACGTTACAACAGGAGCTTTTTAAATACTGACGATTCTGCCAGAAGTTACTATGATGTTGACATGGGCCATCTGCAGACAAGTTACCAACACAATAGGACTGGACCTCAGTACCAGTATTGCTCTCTTTACAGAGCTGGTGTAAGCAATAGTCTTTAAGTGTTTGCTTTTAGAGGTACACACCTGCACATTCTGAATATAAATTGGTTAAATGTATTTTCATGTATACATAGTCACACAAAATTATTGAGGATGCTCTCAATCCTGGCTGATCCCCATTGTGTACATGCCTGCTGTAAAGAACAGCACACTGTACGCACTCATAATTTCTTCAAGACTGCTGACGACAAGAGATGAGTTACATCCTCATAAATTCTATCCTTCTCTGATGCCAGTCATCGTAAAATCAGCTATCACAAAACACAAAACATTCTCAACCTGAACCGCATCCTGTATTTCTTTCCCAGGGATCCAACAATAATCTAATGGAAATGAAATAATCTTCATGAGAATCTCAATATTCGTGCAGCTAGCTTCCTCCCTTTCTAGACCGTATACAGAACTCCAAGTATGTCATATTCTTCAGGGTTCTGTGACACAGCCTTAGCTTGACGTAATCCAACCACCTGTCTTTTTCCACAGATCAATATTCCGATGAAGGACAATCAGATACAAGTGACTCACTACCTCAGAGTAGCAGCATTATGACTGCTTTGATGACACTGCACGAAGATGAATTT
Organism: Mobula hypostoma; assembly: GCF_963921235.1. NCBI lineage: Eukaryota > Metazoa > Chordata > Chondrichthyes > Myliobatiformes > Myliobatidae > Mobula > Mobula hypostoma. Next base: position 30,881,424 of record NC_086117.1, read on the forward strand.
TTGTTCTAATTACATTATTTCCTCTAAAAATTATGTATCATTTGTGTATTTTATGTTTTTCTTGTGAATGCTGCTTATCAGATGTTATATCCCTGTAATGCTTCTGCAAGTTTTTCATTTCATCTGTGCATTCGTACTGTACACTTGTGCTGATGACAATAAGTTCAGCTTTGATTTGCCACCCTGTCTTGCCATTTTATTCATAAAATTTTATGCAAGAATCTGATATTGATAGCAGTATGATCTTTAAGTATGCATGCCACTGGTCAAATTTGTTTCTCAGCTGTATAGGAGAATGAAGAAAAAATATTGCCATTTTTTAAAATCTTTATTTTACAGATAGTTATCATTCTGGGTTCCAAAACAAAAAATGCACAACTTTGCTTTAGCAATTTATTGAATGAGTTTATCTACAAGATATCCCTTGCCCAAAATGGATCCTGGAAAACACCACTGGTAAGTATTATTGAGAAGAGCAACATCATGGGTGATATGTGGAAATGGTTCAAAAGAATCTTGATGCATGGCAATAGTTTTGTTCAAACTGTGAGCCCTAGGCTTTTGTGCAAGTCAGAAGATCTAGTAATAAGATATTGAAAGAAGTGAAGGGCTGCTTCCAATCTGTAAAACCAGAATTTTAAAGAAGTCTCCACAGAGAAACAAATTCTATTTTATGATTTTATGGCACTTTACAAATTTCAAACTTTTAGTCTTCTCTATTTTCACTGAAATGGAAGGAAGACAAAAATACCGTGCAATGTTTGACATTTCTGTAAGGCCATTACAAAAGATAACAGATTCAAATATCCTTAAGCTCTGTAATATTGTGGTAAAAACCATAACTAACCAAGTTCAGGTTTTACTACGGGCAATTCATTTTACTGTGGTTCCAAATGCTTGAGATTGAATCAGATTAAGAATGTCACAAAGAAACAAAATGTGAAAAGATTTCCAGTTCACAATCGAATTTCTAAAACAAGTTACATATGTCTGAAAACTAAATTTGCCATTCAGCTTTAATTCTAATTATTTACCTAGTTAAAGCAAACAAAGTTCTTAATTTCCAGCATTACTCAAGATAATGCTGCTGAGAGCTGACTGAGAAAAAGATTGATGTTCAGTGAAGAAGTTCTTCTTTGACCTCAAAAGTCAAACATTTGCAACAGTATCTATTGTTATTTTTTATTAATTTCACCACATCCTGTTCTATTCCTATTGTGTGCTGTTGCTTTTGGCATCTTTCTGTCATGAAAGACGGTGGGTAGCACACCAGAAAAGTCAGTTCGTGATAGTGTACTTCCTCGAGAGGCTGAGGAGTCCAACTCTGGAGTGACAGTCGCTTCCATACTGGCTGAGGTGAAGGAAGACAGACGTCACATTGGAGCAGCCCTCTCCTTCTGTCGAGCTCTCTTGGCAGCCAGCTCATCAGTGTGTGTACTTTCTCCTCTTTGCATACCTTTTCGAACTGCCAGACTTCAGGTGGCCTGGTGGTCTGCTCTGTCTTCCCAGTTGTTCACATCGATGTTAGACGGCTTCAGATCCTTTTTGGAGTTGTCTTTGAAGTGAAGCTGTGGGCAATCAACAGGGCGTGCATCCTCTGTCAGCTGACAATAAAGTAGGTCTTTCAGAATTCAACCAAAGCCCATTTGCCTGACGTGACCAAGTCGTCTGAGCCACCTCTGGCTGAGGTGAGCCAACATGCTGGGGATGCTTGTAATAGCTCTGTAATAGTGGCTCTGTCTGCCAAGGCATGTACAGGATCTGTCTGATTACCAGTCCTATTGTGTGCATTGTCTGCCAATTTAAACAGACTTTTGAGAACCGCAGCTGATTTGCACTTATTCTCTGTTCACCTTGAAAGATTGTCATCTCCATCTTAAACTTCTCATGAATTACATAGAATTGCTCTATCTATGGAATAATAACTTTAAAAAGCAGTTACAACTGCTACATCTTCAAAATACATCTTCAATCAAAAAATACATCTTCCTCCTGGTTTTATTTAATATTTCAGCATTATTTGGCACACACGGGAGTGACAGTCTCGGCTGCAGCGACTGCACTTGAAGGCACCATACTGTCCTCCAGTGTTGCAACAACAGACGCTGCTCTAACACAGACTGAAGCAAGACTTTCCAGGTGCAGATCCATGGTCTCGCGAGACTAACAGATGCCACCTACCTGTCAGCACTATTTGAGTAATATTGTATATATAGTTTCATTAAGCATTCTTTGTTGTCTACATAATTCATTATGGGTTACGTGTAAAAGTACATGAATGTCATACGTCATTACAGCACCCTTCATAAATGCATGTCTCACTAAAATAAAAACTAAGTGTACGTGAGTTATCCCCAGCTCCATGTATTTTTTTCAATTAGTTTTATGTTTTGGAGTTGCAAAATAGAACAGCTACAATGCCACTCATGTCATGTCTTTGATAGAGTGGATAGCCAGCGCCTCTTCCCTAGGGCACCACTGCTCAATACAAGAGGACATTGCTTTAAGGTAAGGGGTGGGAAGTTCAAGGGGGATACAAGAGGAAGGTTTTTTACTCAGAGGGTGGTTGATGTGTGGAATGCACTGCCTGAGTCAGTGGTGGAGGCAGATACACTCGTGAAATTTAAGAGACTACTGGACAGGTATATAGAGAAATTTAAGGTGGGGAGTTATATGGGAGGCAGGGTTTGAGGGTCCGCACAACATTGTGGGCCGAAGGCCCTGTACTGTGCTGTAGTATTTTATGTTATGTTTTACCCTCGGTAGGTAGAAATTGAACAATTTAAACTGTGGAGATTCAATCCTAAAGATGTTGAGCTGTTGCAACACACATAAGATGCTGGAGGAACTCGGCAGGTCACGCATCATTTGTGGAGAAGAATAAACAGTCAACGATTCATGCTGAGACCTTTCATTTGGGCCTGATGAAGGGTCTCAGCCCAAAATGTTGACTGTTTATTACACTCCATTAACGATACCTGACCTACTGGGGTCCTCCAGTATTTTGTGCGAGTTGCTTTGGATTTCCAGCATCTGCAGAATCTGTTGTGTTTATGACATTAAACTGTAGCTAAATTTTAGCATGTAAAATTTCACTTAAATTTTCCTTTATTCCTCTAGCTGTAAATGAATTAAGCACAATTCAGGAAAAAACTATAAAATGAGAAAATATTCATATCAAAGTTCAAAGTACATTTATGTCATTGTACACTACCCTGAGATTCATTTTCTTGCAGGCATTCACAGTACAAAGAAGCACAATAGAATCAATGAAAAACCACACACAACAAAATAGACAAGCAACCAACTGATGTGCAAAAGACAACAAACTGCAAATACAAAATGAAACAAAATAATAATAAATAAATAAGCAATAAATATCAAGAACAGGAAATGTGCAACTTCAGTCACAGCCTTGAACAATTCTTCATTTGACATTAATCTTTATGCATCTGTTTCATGAAAATTATTACTAAAATAATCTACCAAAATTAATTTTATTAACTTGACAGTTTTCTGAGTAAAGGTAGATTTATCCCAGAGAAGTCAATTGGCCAGGATATCAGCAAACTGCATCAGTTGAAATGATAGCTAGGAACAAGTTAGAGAGACTGGTGTTGTCTCACATTTGGTGAAATTGTGAGATCGGTGACCCGTTGCACACTTGACCTTATTCTTGCTGTAACCAGCTGAAGGCAGATGTAGGAACAGATATATAAGAGTTGGACTATAAGAGTTAATGTGAAAATTTGAGGACATTCAAGGCAGAAGTTAATGTACAACCAGGTTAGTATTTATTTTCAATTGCCGCAATTCAATCCATGGAGCATCATAAAGTATACTATTAAATAGGTGCAACACACACAAAATGTATTTTGTGTGTGGTGCTCGGATTTCCAGTATTTGCAGATTTTCTTTTGTTTGTCTATTGAATAGATAGTCACTTGTAAATTTTGTGTGAACTGCTCTCTTCTCAAATTAATTAATTTCATTGCAACATTGATTTCAATGAAGCAAAACATATGCAAATGAATATAATCGGTGACTCATACCCCCATACATCTTCAGTATAAGTTATCAAAGTCAAGTTTCTCCTCAAACTGTGGTTATTACAAATATGCCTTACCGGCAGAGCAAGAACAAATGGAAGATAGAAGAAAGCTTAAAACTGAGGAATTTTTCTGCAATGGCTGCTTTCTTGCATTCCAGTAATGGAATTCTGGTCATAAAATGGATTTGGTCAAAGGTAATGAAGTGGAGAAAAGACACGCTGAAGGTACTTGATGAGGCAAGCATAAAGTACTGAGTAGAATATCTGATTTTGTAATTGCTCCTCCAGACATCTTACAATTGTTTGCAAAGACATCCAAAATGATTCAGACAGCTTAAATATTAGTTGTCTCCCAGTGCAGGAAGTTCATCACTGGAAGCTGCTATCTACAAACATGCATGATCCTAAGGGAGATGCATGAAATGTCTTCTAACCCCAATGGTACTTGGCTGGATTTAGACAATGACATTAAGTGCGACGTTAAGTGGCCTTTTGCTCATCAAACTTAATTTAGACAGTAATTTCTAACAGTATCCATGGGAGAATACAAATTGTTGAGCTTTTGCATCAAGACCCTGCATCCAGGCTATCTACCTGACAATCAGGAACAGAAACCAGTTTAATATCACTGGCATGTATCATGAAATTTGGTGTTTTGTGGCAGCAATACATTGCAATAGGATTCAATAGGTCAATAGGTACGTTTAATGTCAGAGAAATGTATACAATATATATTCTGAAATTCTTAATATATAATAGAAAAAAAACTACAAATTACAAACAGAAATATATATACATAAAATTAAATTAAATAAGTAATTCAAAAAGACAAACAAAACAGTGAGGTAGTGTACATGGGTTCATTGTCCATTTAGAAATCTGATGGCATAAGACCATAGATACACGAGCAGAATTAGGGCTTTTGGCCCATTGAGTCTGCTCTGCCATTTCATCATGGCTGATCCATTTCCTTCTCAGCCCAATCTCCAGCCTTCTCCTGTATCCCTTCATGCCCTGAGGAGTCAAGAATCTATCAGCCTCTTAAATGTACCCAATGAACTGGCCTCCATAGCCACCTGTGGCAATGTGTTCCACTGAATCTAAGGAGGAGAAAAAGTTATTGCAGGAACATTGACAGTGTATCTTCAAGTTCCTGTACCTCCTTGATGATAGCAATGAGAAGAGGGTATGCCCTGGGTGATGCAGGTCTTTAGTAATGGATGCCATCTTTTTGAGGCATCGCCATTGCTGGGGAGCCTAGTGCCCATGATGTTTACAACTTCCTGCAGCTTTTTCCAATTCTGTGCAGAGGCCCTTCCATACCAAAAGGTGATACTACCAGTTAGAATGCTCTTCACATTACAGCTGTAGAAATTTGTGAGAGGCTTTGGCGACTCTCAGACTCTTAATGAAACATAGCCATTGCCGTACATTCTTTGTAATTGCATCAATATATTTGGCCCAGTATAGATCTGCAGAGATGTTGACACCCAGGAACTTAAAAACTACTCACACTTTCCATTTCTGATCTCTCGATGAGAACTGGCTCATGTTCCCTTGACTTCCCCTTCCTGAAGTCCACAATTAATTCTGCGGTCTTAGTGACGTTGAGTGCACAGTTGTTGTTGTAACACCACTCAACCAGCTGATCTATCTCACTCCTCTACACCACCTGGTCACTATCAGAAATTTCACCAACACTAGTTGTGTTGTCGGCAAATTTATAGATGGCAGTTGAACTGTGACTAGCCACACAATCGTGGATGTAAAGAAAGTAGAGCAGTGGGCTAGCTACGTATCCTTGAGGTGCAGCAGTTTAATTGTCAGCAAGGAGGAGATGTTATTTCCAATCCACACAGACTGTAGTCTCCCAGAGAGGAAGTCAGGGATCCAGTCGTACAGGTAGGTACAGAGGCCCAGGTTTTGGAGCTTGTTGATTAGAACTTAGGGGGTGATTGTGTTGAACACTGAGCTGTAATCAATAAACAGCAGCCTGACATAGGTATTGCTATTATCCAGGTGATCCAAGTCCAGGTGGAGAGCCAGTGAGGTTGCATTCGCTGCAGACCTATTTTGGTGATGGGGAAATTCTAATTTATGCAGGTCCTTGCTTCGGCAGGAGTTGATTCCAGCTATGAACAACCTCTCAAAGCACTTCATCACAGTAGATGAGAGTGCCACAGGGCGAAAGTCATTGAGACAGCCCACCCTGCTCTTCATGGGCACTGCTATGACTGTCACCCTTCTGGAATAGGTGGGAAACTCCGACAGTAGCAATGAGAGATTGAAGATGTGCTTGAACACTCCCACCAGTTGGTTGGCGCAGGCTCTCAATGTGCTACCATTTACACCATCAGGGCCTGACCCCTTGCAAGGGGTCACTCTCTTGAAAGATGCTCTGATGTCAGCCTCTGAGATTGAGATCAGCGGGTCATCAGATGCTGCAAGGATTCACACAGATGTTATTCTCCCTTTGAAAGCATGCATAAAAGGTATTGACCTCACCTGGGAGTGAACTATCATGGCCATTCAAGATGTTAGTTTTTGCACTGTAGAAATGAATGACCTGTAAACCTTGTCAGAAATGGCATGCATCCAATTCCATCTCTATCTTCAATTGGAATTGCTTTTTCACTCTTAAAATAGCCTTCTGTAGGTGGTACCTGGACATTTTATGTCATGCTGGATCACAAGTCTAGCCCTCAGCAGATTATGAACCTTCTGGTTCATCCATAGCTTTTGATTTCGGTATGTCTGATATGTTCTCAAAGGCATACACTCACCTTCACAGGCTTGATGAAGTTAGCGAAAACTATGGCATATTCATTCAGGTTCAAAGATGAATCACTGAATATTGCCTGGTCTACCAACTTAAAGCAGCCCTCTGCCTCTGCCTCCCTTGACCATACCTTCTTGGTCTCCAGCACTGGTACTGCAATCTTTAGTCTCTGCCTATACATTGGGAGTCGAAGTACAGCCAGGTGATTGGACATTTCAAAGAGTGAGCATGCGATGGCATGGTAAGTGTTCTTGATGGTGGTATAACATTGGTTGAAATCTCGCGCAATGCTCAGGAAGGCATCAGTGTGCATTGTTTCCTGACTGCTGATCATGGTCCTCAGCTCCTCCAGTGTCTGCCTGACTTTTTCCAGAGATGGAACGTACTCCTCTACCAGGATGACAGTGGAAAACTCCCTTGGCAGATAAAATGGATGACACTTGACCACTGGGTGCTCCAGGCCAGGTGAGAAGGATTGAGACAAAACTGCCACATCTGTGCACCACAATGAGTTACTCATGAAGCATACTCCACCTCCTCTACCTTTAAAATACCCAGATGTTCTCTGTTTGCAGTGGATGGTGGAACACTTGGACTGCAGAGCTGCATTGAAATGTTGGGGGTGAGCCACGTTTCCATGAAGCAAAGTACACTGCAGTCCCTGATGTCCCACTGGTACTGCAATTTTGCTCTGAGGTCTTCAATTTTATTTTCCAGAGACTGTACATTCACCAGCAGGGTAGCCAGGAGTGCAGGTCTAAAGCTTCTGCATTTCAATCATACCTGAATCATCAACAGTTCCTAATTTCCCCACAGGCGACACTTGAACCAATGAGTTCCTCCAGAGGTATGATTTGTGCCCTAGATTCCAGCATCTGCAGTCTCTTGTGTCTTGTTTGTTTCTAAACTGGCAGTGCTAAAAACATACAAGTTGATTGGAAACAGTCTTTAATAAACCTGTGAACAATTAGAGTGGAAATGGTTGGAGTTTTCTGACATAATTTTATAGCTTGGAATTCAATAGCCACATATAAAACAATGAATAGTTCTGAAATAATACTGTATTCTAATTGCATTCCATTGTGTGTTTTATGACTTATAATGTAGCCATTTGTATTCCTGATAAATTCCAGTCTTATTCCTTGCTTTTAAATGAAGCAAAATTATGGATCTGTCAAATTTTCAGACTGGGAGATTTCCTCTGCAAACCATATGAACCCATATCATAAATTCCCTTACTCATGGTTTCACTGCACATTGCACAAAGGTAAAATCCTCCTCAAGTGCACCAGAAAAAATCCAGCCATCCAGTTAAATATATATTTTGTCTTCTGATTCCCGAACTGTAGTGAATTTAGACAATGATGATAAACTCTGTTAGTTTTGGGAGCAAAATGGAACCAATTAAAAACTACAAATTAAGTACATGAGTGAGTAAGTGTGTTTTACAGTTAATCCGCAAAATAAAGGGATAATATTGTAACTGGTATGCGATAGAGATAACTATATTTGAAATGAACTTTTTTTTGTAGACTGTCATTCAATGGATATAGATATCACTGGCAATGTTTGCATATTTTGTAGAATGCAGGGTTTAAACCCAAAACCTCGATGGTTCCTGCCCTTACCCCACAGATGCTACGTTCACCGAGTTCCTCCAGCCGATTGTTTGTGATTGTATTTGTTGTTCATCCCTCAATAGCTTGAACTTATTGGCCTGGTATTATAATGAACCTCACTGTGATGAAGAACCAAGTGAAAGGCTTGTGAAGAAAGAGAGGGATCAGTAATAGTATGGCCCGTCACAGGTGAGGGGACAGTTGAAGGCTGTCAGTGGCACTTGGAGCAGCTTGGCACCAGGAAATATGATCATTCTCATTTCAACTCTCCATCCAACTTTTTAAACAGAACCTACTCCCTTCTTTATTGGGTCTTTAACTACAGATAAGCTTAGGAACCTGCATTAGATTCATTTACAACAAATGATAGCCATGAAGCAAGTCGGAAATGCCCCAAATTCAAAATTCAGTGACATATATTACAGATGCCCTTGAAGATACAGTACCATCCAAGAAATTGTTTTCACACCTGCTTTTGCATGAAGAACAGACAAAGCAGGTGTGTTCCCCTCATGAACTCTTATGCTATTTCACAATACCTTCAGCTTCATATGAACTTCCCCAGGAGAATTAATTTCTTATTTACATTCTACCTAATTTTATTAACCATGAACATCATTGAAATGCAGAGCTGGAAAGGATGTAACATGCATAAAATGCTGTAAGTACTCAGCAGATCAGACAGCCTCTATGAAGAGGAATAAACAGAGGTGAGACCTGACATGGATTGGGGAACAACTTTGTCAAACACCTTCACTCCATCCACAAAGGGCAGGATTTCCCAGTGGCCAACCATTTCAATTCCAGTCTTCATTCCCATTCTAACATATCAGTTCATGGCCTCCTCAACTGTCATGATGAGATCACTCTCAGGTTGGAGGACCAACGCCTCATACGTCGTCTGGGTAGCCTCCGAATTGACAGCATGAACATTGGTTTCTTTAACTTCTGGTAATTTTTTCCCTTCTCTCTTTTTCCATTCCCTATTCTGGCCCGTCTCTTCTCAGTTCCTATCATCTCCCCTGATATCCCTCCTCCTTCCCTTTCTCCCATGGTCTGCCCTCCTCTCCTCATATTCCTTCTTCTTCAACACTTTACCTTTTTCCACCTATTGCCTCCCAGTTTCTCACTTCATCCTCCCACTCCCTCCTCTACCATCCACCTACCTTCCCCTACCGATCATCTTCCAGCTTGAACTCCTTCCCCTCCACTAGCTTCTCATTCTAGCTTCTTCCCTGTTTATTCCTCTCCATCGATGCTGCCTGACATGCTGAGTTCCTTCAGTATTGTGTGAGAGAGAGAGAGAGAGAGAGAGAGAGAGAGAGAGAGAGGGGGAGAGAGAGAGAGAGAGAGAGAGAGAGAGAGAGAGAGAGAGAGAGAGAGAGAGAGAGAGAGAGAGAGAGAGAGAGAGAGAGACTCTGGACTTCCAGAACCTGCAAGATCTCTTGTGCTTATGGAAGGGATATAAACCAGTTTTACCTACTTCTTCTGGATGTCTCAGATGAAATCAACATAGTATCCCACAACAACACAGAGCATTTCAGAATGAAAGTAGGCAGCAACATACAACGCGAAAGGTTTACGCTGGCACACATTGCCAATGTATAGCTCCTAGTCATGAGTTCATGCTTATCAGAATCCCATTCTCTATTATTTTTCTATCCAATTACTAATTTGTCAGTCCTCCCATTTAAATGTAAAACATTTTGGAATAAGTTCCAAATTAACTCTTGCCAGCTGGCTTCATACGACATTTTTATTACATTTTTCAAACAATTAAAAAGTTACCTGAAACTGACAAGAAGAAGGCTGTAAAGACCAGTCATCTACATCCATTTCTTATGTTCTATCTT